>NC_141156.1:62605309-62759809 GCF_053477565.2 Lygodium microphyllum | reverse complement strand
ACCTGGAGGTGGTACGAGAAGAGAGGGCTCGTAGATATGAGCAAGAGATAGAAAAGTTAAAACAGGAGCTGAGTGCGGAGCAAGAGAAACAGGTACAGCTGAAGAAGGACATGCAAGACCAAGAGCAGCGAATGACAATGCTGGCTCAAAGGCAAGGCGAGAGTCTGGAGGATATGAGAAAGAGGGCCGAGGAGTGGGCCGCTCACAATGAAAGATGGGTGAAGACTCTCGCCCAACGCCTAGGACAGCTGGAGAAAGATAAATTGATGGCGGAAAGCAAGGCAGGTGCCGTCTCCATGAGTTTCAATGCTCAACAACCTGCTTTCATGACCACCCTGCTGGACGTAACAGTGCCAGAAGACAACGAGACAGTGGAAACAGCCTGCAAGAAACTAGTCATGGCACGTAGAGCACTAAAAGTAGGACTACAGCCGGCTCGAATGACAAGAGCCAGCCCAAGCCTGGAAGAACAACGTAATGCACTACTAGAGGCAGGGCTATCTCCTCAGGAGATAGACTCATTGAGCTTCACAGCAGAGACAATGCAGCAAGAGCAATGGCAAGAGGGGGATGAGACCAACTTCAATCTCGAAATGGGACCTCAAGAGGAGGAGTTGGTCCATCCACCCCCTTCGCCACCACCAAAAGACCAGCCGCCCACTGACCCATCCGCAGAGAGAGCAACCGCCCAAGAAGAAAGACAGAGGAAGCTTATTGAAGAGGTCAGGGCTAGACAGAGGGCTCGGCCAGTGATAGCGGCCATAGTGCCAATTCCGCCCACCCTAGAAGAGTGCCCTGCATGCTTCCAAGCAGACATCACCACCTGGGAGCAGCAGGAGCTAAATAGACAACCCTATGACTTCACTTTCAGCTTCCCTACGAACTTAAGAAGAGTTTTACCCATTAAAGTGGTGGACAAAGTCATAGGTGTCGCTGGAAGGCTAAGAGACAGGTGGTTGCTGGAAAGAGAGTAGCATCCGACTGCATGGAGCAATGTAGATAGCAAATACTGGCAGAACAAGGTATTCAGACTGCCAAGATTTGTGCCAGGATTCGAAAGCCAGCCTCTGTGGAGGAGAAGGCTATGTTTGATGAATATGGACACTTGGATGACCTTTTGCAACGCATTCCCCTCCGAGCATAATGATCCCACTCACATGTCGTACCCTCGGAGGATTGGAGTCGATTTTGACCCAAGTGCCCATGGAAGGTATGATTTCCCAGTCATCTACAACCCTAATTGTACAAATTACGAGGATGCTCTTACCTTCACCCCTAGCGATCTCTGTAATGCCATTGTACACTTCCTAGACACATTCTCCTCTTGCCCTGACCCAGCATTTATCACCACTTGTAATTACCTTCGCCTACTTAGAATTCTCCTTAGGATAGATCCCACTCCGCAAGAGTGCAACTTACCCCCTCTCTTCTTCGATCTTAACATGATTGATAGTTGTGCTATGGCCTCTCATGATGGAGCCATGCTCCTACCCTCATTTTGCCTAGCCCTTTTAGAGGATATGAGCGACAACCGATTTTCGACTTGTAGTCATCCCTTCCTCTCCACCACCACACTCCAAACCCGCCTCGATCTACGTAGGTATCTGCAAAGCCGACCCTTCCTTAATAGATCCCGCAAACCCCAACCTCCTTTCCAACATGATCAGAGTGAGCAACAGTAGCCATATCCCCCTCTGTAACTTCTTCCCTTATTAACAACCAAAAAAAAAAAAGAACGTACAAAAAGAGAAAAACTGCCTTGTCCCTACTCTTCTTTTTGTATAGGTCATCAACATGTGCGACTTCATTAAAGATTCCTACACTTAGGCTTGAATTGCTTATTATGGCTTCACAGAATCTCATGTATGCCTATGCCCTTGACTTCAAATGTTGTTAGTTATTTGGTCTACTTTTGAACCAACCTAAGGTTTTGGACACATTCCATACTGAACCTTCTTCTCCTTGCTTAGCATTCCGACTATGAGGTTATTGCCTTTTTTGGCTTCACAAAATCTCATGTATGCCTATGCCATTGACTTCAAATGTTGTTAGTTATTTGGTCTACTTTTAAACCAACCTAAGGTTTTTTTGGACACATATTCCATAATCAACCTTCTTCTCCTTGCTAAGGATTTTGACTATGAGATTATGGGAATTGTTGATGCCAAGACTAATGGTCCAACCCTTTTGGATTCTACTACTCCCTTAAAAAGAATGTGAGAAGTTTATTCGTATCTCTCCTTCATTGTACTATAGATTTTGAAGGTGAAGTCTCAATGCTCTCCTCTTCTCTTCTTCTCTTCTCTTCTCTTCTCTTCTCTTGCGTGCACGGCTATGGAGGATGGAGCTTGGAGATGGAGGAGGATTGAGGATGCTTGAGCTAGCATTGAGAATCGTGGAGCTACCGAGGTGTGCAAGAGAGGAGGCTACTCACATTGGCATCAAGGTAAGCTCACTACACTCGTAGGATCGACGCCACATCAGCTAGGTGAGAGATAGCCATTAGAGCTCGCTTGAAATGCTTGAAGCAATAAGCGGTCCGTGGGTCTTGGCGGTTGAGCGAAAGCTCCCACACATAGCTATTATAGTCTTAGTAAGTTGATGACTCTTTTACACATTGCCCTTTGTGCCAGGTTGAAAAAGACAATTCTTTAAATCTCTTTTGGTATCGCATATGCATAAAAAAGCTGTGGAAGAAGGTGCACAAATGGTAAACTACAATTGGTTCCTAGTTTCTACATGTATCAAGCTAGTCAAATGGTGGTCTACATTAAATTCTTGATCAATTATAGTATACCTTCATAGGTCTTTGATTTCCCTTTGAATCTCCTCTTGGGTCTGTAAGTCCTCAAGACCTCCTTGCACTAAAATTGCAATAACTTTTAGCACGTAACTCCGATTAAGGATATTTTTGATTCAAATGAAGGGTGAGAATGCCTCTTCACAATGAGCTATAGAGTTTCTCATAGAATTAATATAGAAATTGATGTAACCAATTTCCAACTACTATCCAAAATTTCATGTGCCCGATTTATTGCCTATCTTTGATCGAATTTCCACTATTTGACCTCCTTATGGGCTAAGAGCCTGTGAAGGTCCCATTGTGAGGTATACATATCACTACAAACAGACTGTGAACTCCATATATGGTCTACAATTTATTGAGCAACCCTTGCAAGAGCCAAGGGTACTCTGCATCAAACCCTTTTTCAATCCATTTTGCATGTAGTCAATTTCCATTGTCAATCTTCTTCAAATGGGGTGGAGGGGGATGTAAATGGGTGAATAGGAATATGCATGCATCCGCAAAAAAGTTCAAGCCCTGAGACTTAAGAGGTGTAAAGTTCCTCCTCAAGCCAAGTTGTGCACCCTTCACAGTCATTAGTGTGGCAAGGGAGGGTCATCTCACTCCTGTCTTGCCACCTCGCCTAGCATTGTCTTTTTCCTCTACCAAAATAGACATCGAAGTAGCATACTAATCTAATCAAATAACGTGCAATGCAATTTTGATTAGAAAAGAGGTTTTTCTTTCGATGAGATTTACTAGCAATAAGGAAAATGGATTGAGGAAGGGATTGTATCACTAGTTTTGTGACTCACTAAACTACTAACTTACCCCTTTTTACAAATTTTCTCAAATTTACTCAAGAAAACACACAAACAAAATTTTTTGCAAGGAAGAATACAAATTTCAATTCAAGAAAGGAGATTGGGTTAATCCAGAACCATTGATGCTTGCAATGAGTGATTGCATGGGGGATGATGCAATCATTTGATCCATTTTATGCAATTACAATGGCCAAATATAGAAGAGAACTAAATGTCTAATGTATATCAAGAAATTGGCATGGGGTTAGCAAACAGATAAAAAGAGAGGGATTAGGATTCATCAAACATACCTCTTCCATGCTTAAAGAAATTGAATGGAGCTTCCTTGGTCAAGGGACCTTGATGCTTCACCAAATCAGCCCATAGAAGCAAAATGCCTTTAATATCTTGTAATCTCCAAGCATGAGACTCTTGCAGTGCTGTAGTGAACTCCTTTGAGCCTTGCCCATTCCTTTCTTCAAGAATTTGAAAGATTATTTGAAGCTTTCATGGTGGATGCCATGAAGAATCCCCTTGAGAGCTTGAGCTCCATGTCTTCAATCTCAAGAAATGCTTGACCATGAGTGGCTTGTTGAGAATCAGCAATCACACTCAAACAGCCTCTTTGTATGGAGTCTCAGGGTCAAGGATATGCAGGCTAACTTATCCCATATGCACAATGGTGCCTACTGCAGTTTCCTACTTTCCTATAAAGCATTGTACTTGCTTCCTTTCTTAATGCAATGATAGTACTCTTTTCATTTCAGTAAAGTGTCAATGTCATTGTCCACATACACAAGATTGTGTTTATGAGTCCAAGTCTCAATCTTGGAACCTAATTCACTTGTGTAACAAACAGTGTCCATTCCATCATGAGTCTACACTTCTCCTTCCATCCTCCATAGCTTCCGGTTATGTCATGCTCTAGATCCCGCATTTCTAACATGGTATCAGAGCCCAGTTGGGCATGGCATTGCTTCTCCAGCTTCTCTTGATTCTTCTGAACCTCCATCCAGCTCAGTGTCAGTGTATGACTTCTTTTCTCAACTCTACTCTCACTGAAGCTTCCATGGCAGCCATAGCCAGCAGCACCCTGTCAGATTGAACTGCTTATATCTCACTCCACAGGTCAAATCTCTTGGAGCTTCCTTCTGGAAAAGTATTCCCCAACTCATAAAGCTTCCCTGTATCACATCAATCTAGGACATTGGACCATCTGGAGCTCAGCATTGTGAAAATCCCCAATCTCTGTTCTGTGTCTGCCATAGCCAGACAGGACCTACCTTGCTTGGAGCTTCCATAACTCTTCAACCAGGCCATTTCAGCCCACGATTTCTTCTGGAGAGTTGTTCCTCTGCTCAAGGCGCTTCATCTTGGCACAATAATCAATGACATTGATGCTCCCTGGCTCCAGTATTGCAGAAATTCGACCTCGCTGTCCAGATCTGCGCCGATTCTGTTCGCGGCACCTGCGCGCTGCATACTGACCACGATCTGCACAATCTCCATGGGGCTTTGGTAGCCCATGACATAAGCTTCCTAGATATGTAAAAAGTTTTGAAAATGATGCACTGTAGCTCCTGCAATAAGCAAAAAACCAGGCCCCTGTCTCAGAAACCCTAATTCCACCATAGCCAAAAGCTTCAAAATCTTGACATTTTTCACTGTTTCTCTCACTGAAGTTATCAACAGTGATTTTAATCACTGAGCAATACTCTCTGAAGTTCGTTAAAGTACTGTCACTCAGATCTGAAGGCATCAGCATCAAATCAAGAAGGGGAAATCACTTGGAGTAAAAGACTTTTGCAGATTTTGGTATTCATTGACACTCAGTTAGTGCTTTTTAGCACTTGTGTCTCTCAATCAATTCTTCTGTTGCTCAAATCTAATAAAGACTGAAGTTGATTTGCTACTGTTCCCGTAAATCCAACATGGGCAAAGACTCGCCAAATGCTCGATTCAAAGGAGTCGGATTCCACACTTGGCAAACCCGCATCAAGCTCATCCTGATGAAGAAGGGTCTCTGGGCCATCACAAATGGCAAAGAGAAGAAACCGCGGGACGCGGACCTTGCAACTACTTGGCAAAAGAATGATGACAGAGCCCAGGCCATTATCAAATTGGAGCTAGACGACAGTTATATCCATCACGTGGATAACTGTGAGACCTCACAGGATACATGGAAAAGACTTGACACCCTGTTCGGTGCACAATCTAAATCATCAAAGTATGGTCTCCTAATTGAATTCTTCAGGCTTGAAATGAAGTCCAGCACATCACTTGCCACACATCTTAATTACATGGAAGGACTCCTAACCCAACTTGCAGGAATCAACATTAAAATGGATGAAGATGTTTGCATCGGTGTTCTACTTAAGAGCTTGCCTCCTGAATATAATAATGTATCAACAACTTTAATCAACATGCCAAATCCTGAACTTGTTGATATCCAGGCATCACTGTTAGAAGAAGAAAAGAAGCTAAAAACTAAAGAAGAACCAAGTACCTCTAGAGATGAGCATGCATTATATGTTGGCAACAGGTACAAAGGCAAGAAAGATCAGCTCTTTTGTGACTTCTGCAAAAGGACCGGACACACCGAGAAGTTCTGCCACGCAAGAAAGAGATTCCAAAAGGCCTATCTAGTCGCAGTCAAAGAAGAAGAAGAAAATGAAGCAAAGGAAGAAGAAGATGAAGACCACCAGGATCGGAAGGACAAGACTCATCAGTCCTTGTACTCTCATAATTCTGATAGACTGTTTTAATAGCCTTGTATTTTTCCTTGCCCTAATGCTTCCTGCCATAAGCTTTGTAAACTCCTTATGTAACTTGGTATTACAGTCCCTGTACACTTTGTGAGGCCCCTGTTACAGCCTCTGGATGTCCACCATGTTTATGGTACCCACACTTAGTTTTTTTTGCGACAGCCTCTGGTGTTTTGCCATGTCTGTGGTATGCCCACACTTTGCAGGTGGTTCTCATTACAGCCTCTACACACTTTGTGCCTTTTCTAGTTGTGATTGAGGAGGGGTGTTGAGAATCAGCAATCACACTCAAACAGCCTCTTTGTATGGAGTCTCAGGGTCAAGGATATGCAGGCTAACTTATCCCATATGCACAATGGTGCCTACTGCAGTTTCCTACTTTCCTATAAAGCATTGTACTTGCTTCCTTTCTTAATGCAATGATAGTACTCTTTTCATTTCAGTAAAGTGTCAATGTCATTGTCCACATACACAAGATTGTGTTTATGAGTCCAAGTCTCAATCTTGGAACCTAATTCACTTGTGTAACAAACAGTGTCCATTCCATCATGAGTCTACACTTCTCCTTCCATCCTCCATAGCTTCCGGTTATGTCATGCTCTAGATCCCGCATTTCTAACATGGCTGTAGGTAGGCCTTAGGGGGTGAGAATTGGTTTCTTGAATATTTTTAGGCTTGGGGCTAAGTAGCTATGGCTGCCCTTTACTATCCACATTGAGGTTTTCTTTAGAGATAGGAAGTGTTAAGAAATGGAGGGGAGGACTCAAATGCTAGCCAAGAATGGTGCCATTTTCCTGGGGGAAGGAGGCTAGAAGCTTGTGTTATCTACCAATTATTGGAGACGTCATGAAGCAAATGACTAAGGCTAAGCAAGAGAAGCATCATTTGATTCTTTTGTTTCTCATTAGGAAGTGTATGGTAAGCAAGAAAGACATTGTGGCATTGGCCAGAATTGTTGAAGGTCGAAGTGAGTTTGAAAGAAAATAGTATTCTAGTTAGGGTCTAGCTGCAAGGGCATGACAGCTACCTGAGAGCTACCTGATGACTATTTTTGAGGAAAGAAAGGCGCTCTAGACTTCAATGCATGATCCAAGATATTTAGCACCTATATATTTGAGGGTGCTTTCAATTGTTTAAGGTGCTAACGTTTCTAAAGTTGCTAAAATTGATCCCTTGTGTGAAAAACTCCTTTCAGATGAAAAGCTACACCTTGCAAGTCGATTGGGACAAATTGACATGATGATTGATGTCATTAGATATTTCTTCTACCTTATGAATGACTCAAAACTTCTTGATGGCCATGCTTCATTACATTACAATCTTGATTTCTATGAATGGTTTATTCCAAGGCTAAGTAACACAAGACCTCATCTTTCCTCTTCTTCTACTAACATGTGAAATGAATCTTCATCTAATGACACAAAGCAGAGTGTTGTATATGAACCTTCACTTAACAAAGACACTATAGTAGAAAGATGTGCTCTTGAGACTCTAGGTCTTAAGGGCTAAGCTAAGAGCTGGACCAAGTTGAGCCTATTGAATCCCAAAACACCTCCAAAGGAGATTGCTTAGACTCACCTTCACATAAATCCCACAAAACCTAACCCACCTACTCATATGATATCTTTCCTAATATGCCAACCACTCAGTATCATGGCTACTCATTTAACAAAGAAATACAATTCCTTCGAAGTAGAATGTCTACTCCAATTCGATGCCATATCCACCATTTATACAAAGCTATTTGTTGATTTAGACCTTGTTGATGATGAGATGATCCACTTGCTTCCAAATGGCATCCCACTTAGAAAGAGAGAAAATATATTCCATAAAAGCCTCTTAGTTCAAGATGAATATGCTAAGGCCCTCCCTCACAAGCAATTCCAGTCATGCTGATTTATTCCCTCTTATGCTTTTGTGACCAAAATCAACAACTAGTGAGTACTTGATCAACTTGAGCAAAACTGCAATTCCTCGAGTCTATTCTTACAAAAGTGGTTTTCTCAATGACTTGACCTTGCTTGTGATGGAAATCATCTTGTGATAACAATTGAGCAATGGTGTAGAATCAATACACTTCAATCTAACCCAACTTACTTTGAGACCACTTCACTAAGGTCCTAGCTCGAGGAGTCTTAACATGCCATTCAAGTTCAAATGTCATCCATTGATTGAGAAGATTTTGATTGAAGAGAAAATTACATATAGCTAATCACTTTGCAATCCCTTACTTGTTTGATGATCTAATTACTTACCTTTGTGGACTAGCTACCAACTCAACTAACTTGGATGCTTTTGTTAAATTGGAGTACAATCCAAATTTCTATAATTGGTGGATTCCTAAAATTTCCAAACACTAATGCTTGTATATTACTAACCCTAGCTACTTTGTACATGTTTCTTTCTTTCTCTCAATGTGCTACACTAATAAGAGTTGAAATTTCTTGAACCTTGGAACAATGCTGCATCTTATGCAAGATAAGTTCCAAGGTACACGATCTTTGGATATTATGGCTGTTCAAAGATGAGAGAGAGAGAGACAGGGAAACACCATATCCATGAGCCTTCAAGCTCTCAAAGTCTTTTTCTTCATTATTCAACATAACACTAAACCACCCAATACAATGTATAGTAAACTAGACTGACTAGACTAGCTAACTCTAGTCAAGTCACTAACTAACTACTAACCCGACTTATTCAATGTAGTCACATGGAGACACCTGTACACTAGCTATCACAGATGTCGGTTACACACCAAGACAAACTGACGGGTGGAGCTTGATTTCTAACACTCCCCGTCAAGCTCAAACCAAAAACTCAAACCATCTGCATCACTCCAAGTAGATGTCTAAAGTGAATGAACACATCTTTACCAAGTGATGTGGTAAAGATATCTGCTACCTGGTCTTCAATCTTCACATGCTCCAAGTCAATCTGATCTGCTAAAACCATTTCCCTGATGAAATGGTAGTGAACTTCAATGTGTTTTGATCTTGCATGATAAACAGGATTGCTTGTTAACATGACACTGCTTAAATTGTCACAGTACAGCCTTACTTTGCTATCCAAGTGTATTCCCAAGTCATTCAGCAACTTCTGTAAAAAAAACCACATAGCTTCACAGGCCACTAAGGCTGCACCACGATACTCTGCTTCCGTACTGGACAGTGCAACTGTAAGTTGTTTCTTACTCTGCCAACCGATAATGCTATTACCCAATCCAAATGCATAGCCGTTGGTTGACCTCCTGTCATAAGTGCAACCAACCCAGTCAGTATCAGTATACCCCATCAAGTCAAGGGGTTTCCCATATGCATAAAACAGCCCATGATCTATGGTACTCTTTACATATCTCAGAATTCTCCTGACTGCATCCAAGTGTGGTTTGCGAGGCTTCTGCATGAACTGACTGATCAGCCCCCCAGCATAACTCAAGACAGGTCTAGTGATCGTGAGATAGATCAAGCTGCCTACCATCTGTCTGTACATGGAAACATTCTCAATCTCTGTCCCAACATCAATCTGCAGCTTGACATTCTACTCTAAAGGTGTATCCATAGGCTTGCAATCAGCCATACCATATTTCTGTAAAATGTCCTGAGCATACTACTTCTGTAGCAGCCATATGCCTTGAGGTGTAGAGACAACCTCAATTCCCAAAAAATATTTCAGCTCTCCTAGGTCCTTGACCTTAAACTCAGCCTGTAAACATGTCTTTACTTCAGGTCCCGCTTTCATCATCTCTTGTAATGATCAAGTCATCAACATAGACAACTAGGAATACATAGCCACGATCTGTCTTCTTCACAAACAAATTATGATCAACATCACCCAATCGAAAACCATGTTGCCGCAAATAACTGATGATGCGAGCATTCCATGCTCTAGGTGCCTATTTCAGCCCATATAATGCCTTTTTCAGCTGGCATACATGTGCTGGAAATTCTGGATGCACATAGCCTTCAGGCTGTTCCATGTAAACTTCTTCCTGTAACTCTCCATTCATAAAGGCATTCTTTACGTCCATTTTCCATAGTTTCCAGCCTCTAGCTGCTGCCAAAGCAATCATAGTTCTAATTGTAGCCATCTTTACTACAGGGCTGAAAGTCTCCTCATAATCAAGACCATACTGCTGCGCATACCCTTTTGCAACCAGCCTGGCCTTGCATCTTTCCAATGATCCATCTGATTTACATTTTACCTTATACACCCACTTGTAGCCAATAGGTGTTTTGCCCTCAGGCAACTGTACTAAATCCCATGTGCCATTTTCAGCCAAAGCTGAATATTCCTCATCCATAGCAGCACACCAATCCTCATCTGCAAACTGCCTCATCAAACTTACTTAGTTCTCTAAAACCTGTTACTTTCGTCATATAAGCATAATGACAGGCTGAATATCTAGTGTAAGTGTATCTATCAACAGGTCGTCTGACCCTCTCTGATCTCCTGAGCTGTGGCTCACTATGAGCTTGCCTCTCATGAGGCGGCACATAACGACTCTGCCTAGCACCTGGCGTCATAACAGATGGAATCCCCAATTCACTGTCTAAGTTGTCACTGCTAGA
This sequence comes from Lygodium microphyllum, assembly GCF_053477565.2. Lineage (NCBI taxonomy): Eukaryota > Viridiplantae > Streptophyta > Polypodiopsida > Schizaeales > Lygodiaceae > Lygodium > Lygodium microphyllum. The sequence goes on along the minus strand of NC_141156.1, from coordinate 62,748,888 downwards.
TGACTCATAACCTGCAGTGAGTGGACCTATTACATCTTGGAAAACCTTTTCTTTTCCCTTATCTATTCTCCCCCTCACTGACATATCCGTGTCAATGGATGCAGTAGTGTGACTACGCAATCATCCTGTCCAAGGACTCACTGTAGATGACACATCACCTGTTTGACCACTCATGGAAGTACTCTCTGCAGGAGTATTCTCAACATGACTCATACTGGGTGAGCCATCAGTAGGCACTGCAACAAGATTCCCATACCAGGATGCTAACTCATCAAATACCACATCTCTGCTTATGAGTGTCTCATGTGTAGAAGGTACATAACACTTATAAGCTTTCCGTTCCTGTGCATATCCCAGAAACACACTCTTCACTGCCTTAGGATCCAATTTCTTTCTCTTTTCATGTGGTATATGCACATATGCAATGCTACCAAATACCTTCAAGTGCGAAATATCAAGTTTATGACCATACAGCCTCTCATATGGAGTGACATCATGAATCCCTGCTATAGGGGTTTGATTCAACACATAGACAGCTGTCATCACTGCTTCAGCCCAATAACCATTTGGCAGTCATTTCTCATTCAGCATAGCTCTAGCTGATTCCATCGGGACCCTGTTTTTCCTCTCTGCAACACCATTTTGCTGCGGTGTATAACTGCAAGTAAGCTGTCTTCTAATCCCATATTTAGCAAGATACCTGTCAAAGTAATTAGAGACATATTCATCTCCTCCATCTGATCTCAAACATGATATGTAGCAGCCCAACTCATTCTCTGCATGCTTCTTGAAATCTTTGAATGCATCAAACACATCATCTTTATGCTTCAAAATATAAAGCCAAGTGTACCTACTGAAATCATCGATAAATGAGACATAATACCATGCACCTCCAAATGAAGTATTATGTGAAGGGCCCTAGACATCAGAGTGCACCAACTGTAAAGGCCTAGTGCTGTTTTTTACATTTCTCATGAACGGAAACCGTGCCTGCTTCCCAAACTGACATGCAAGGCATACATGACCAAAGTCATTATACTTGAATTTAGGTAATCCAAGTACTACTTCCTTCTGTTGCATAGATTTCAGCTTTTGTACATTGGCATGTCCAATCTGCTTGTGCTAAATCTCAACATCCCGAATGGCACTCTCATCATGAGCAAACATGGCTACCTTAAGTCCCAGAATGGTCGCATCCAAAGTAAACATCATGCCATCTCTTTTGCCCTTGGCAATTAGCTTGCAGCCATTTTCATACTCCTCAATGAAACATCCATCTTTGTTAAATCTTACTTGCAGATTCTGTTATTTCATTTGACCCACAGACAAAAGATTCTTTGTTATGGTCGGTACATGTAATACATCATGCAGGCCTTTCTTCTTGCCATCAGGCATCATGAGAGGAACAATCCCTTTATGCTTTATGTCATGTTGGGTGTCATCCCGAGTACATACATGACCATGTGTACCTACAACCATCTCATCAAACCACTCTCCATGCGGTGTCATGTGGTTTGACGCTCCAGAGTCAATGTACCATCTATCATCTCTATTATGTCTTGATGCATTTTTGGATACATGCTACATGGCAAATAGTCTATCAACTTGCCCATCATGAGCCCCACTGGAAGATGCATAGTGTCCATGCTGTTTGCCTTTTGCATTCATATCTCCCTGCTTCTTGTAGCAATCCTTTGCAATGTGCCCATACTTGCCACAATAATGGCAATCCTTGTCCCTGTTGGACTGATCAAATGACTACCATGAACCAAATCCACTACCTCTACCTCGGGGTGATCTCCCCCTGCCTCTAAACCCGCCAGGTCCACGCTGGCCTTGTGTATTTGCACCATGCCAATTACCCTGCTGTTGCTGCTGTCCATAAGCATTACGAGTGTCACCATGACCTCGAAATGAACCACGACCTCTAAATCCTCTACCACGCTGGCTAGAGTATAACACAGTGTCTCTACTCTGAGATACACTGGAACCTGTATTCAAACCAAGCTTGACCTCCTCATGCAGCAACAAAGCAACTAGCTCTTCCTAGGTAGGGGGCTCTTCTCTAACAGAAATGGATGTGTCAAAAGCTTTGTACTCTTTCCCTAATCCATTCAAGGCAACAGCAAACATATCATCTTCTGATACACTTGAGCCAATGGTAGCAAGTTGATCAGCTATGGTCTTAATCTCCGTGGTATACACCTGGATGCTCCTGCCATTCCTAGTCATGTTGTTGAACTGCTATTTCAATTGGATCTTTCGTGCATGTGTCATGGTTCCATAATTTTTCATCAGTATGTCCCAAGCATCCTTCGGAGTCTCACATCCAGTGATTTGAATTACCATAGCATCAGATATACATAGAGAAAACCAATGCAGCACCTTGCATGCTCTCTCATTCCATAGCCTATGAGCTCTTTTCTGTTCATTAGTTGGATTCGTTGCAGGCAATTAAGGAGCAACCTCATCTCTTGTACATAGATCCCAATAACCCCTACCAACTAAAAAGTTCTTCATTCTGAATTTCCATAATGCAAAGTTCTTGTTGTCTAACTTCTCTCCAACTATCTGAGTGATATTATCAGCCCCATGTGCATTAGCCATGATGCACATCCAGTGATTTGAATTACCATAGCATCAGATATACATAGAGAAAACCAATGCAGAACCTTGCATGCTCTCTCATTCCATAGCCTATGAGCTCTTTTCTGTTCATTAGTTGGATTCGTTGCAGGCAATTAAGGAGCAACCTCATCTCTTGTACATAGATCCCAATAACCCCTACCAACTAAAAAGTTCTTCATTTTGAATTTCCATAATGCAAAGTTCTTGTTGTCTAACTTCTCTCCAACTATCTGAGTGATATTATCAGTCCCATGTGCATTAGCCATGATGCAATAGACTATGTCTGCCAGATGCTTGACTACCTGCAAGCCAACAAGTATGACTGACCAAGTTCAGACAGTTTTCCGCAACTAATTGGAATAAAAAACTAGGGCATTTCAGCCCACTGATAACCCAAAAAAGTCCCAAAACAAATGGTCTAACCCGTAGGTACAACAGTCAATACATATGCTATGTATTTGCTTCAGTTTAAACTCCTGCAACCTCACTGCCAGGGACCAAAGATGCAGTCTGAAAACTGTAGACTGTGTATAACCAGCAACAATTTCAAGTCCAAAAACAACATGCATACATGTCATACATGTCCCAGAACTTCCAAGATAGTTGCTAGTACATGTGTCAAGCCATACATAGGCATAGAAGCACCAAACAGTGCATAACCAGCAGGTACAAGTGTCAACTAATTTGGTTGCAAGTTGCAGTAAACCAAAAATCAGCATAACAAGCTTTAAGTAACTCCAAAAAGTCTTCAAATCATGTCATACATTCACTTTGAAGTGATAGGTTCAATACATGAGCATTTGGGTAGGCATAGACAACCCTGTCTTCATTAATCACTGTCAAGGAATACATGGCTGTTCATAACCATGACTATTCATAACCAGCCCAAGCACTGTCAAGGCAATTATTTCAGGTCCAGATTTGAGTATTCAGCAGCATCCAATGCTTTCCACAATCCTCCATACATTCAGCATGCATATGTTAGTTCATATAGGTGATAGAAGCTCCAAAGTGACATGTATTGCTTCAGCAAGATACAATGCTTGCTATTCACTGTGTATGATAGTTTCCAGCCTGTCAATGGCTTTCAAATCTGAGTGTTCTAAGCAAGAAATCTCAGCTCCAAGACATTAGATCCAATGTATACATGCTTTGACACATTCTTGTGCTTTAAAGATGCCTTCTGAGTGTAGCACAAGGCTCCTGTATGTCATTAATGACTGAATGCATGTTGTTCATTCATTTTCACAGCAGTTCAGAACTGATTACAGATTTGTGTCTGTTACTCCAGCTCATAACAAAGCTCCCACACAAGCATTTGCCTCTTGTACTCTTCAAGTACCTTCAAGAGTGAGCATTCATGCCTTATGAGTCTTGTCCAAGTGCCCCATTTGAGTTTCAACAGGTTGCAGTCCACTCAGCTCTACAGGCGCAGTTCACGCAGATTCAGCAAGGGTTGCTGCTGTACACAATGGCTGATTTGAGCCTATACAAGGCTTGCATAGGCTCAATAGGGCCTTTCAGATGCTCCAGCAACAGTCAGTCCTCTTCTTTTTCCAGCCCTTCAGGTCAGTCTTGAAGTCATCTTCCACAATGCTCTACTCCACAGAGCCCAGTCTTGTGAGTGCTTTGATACCATGTTCAAAGATGAGAGAGAAAGAGACAGGGAAACACCATATCCATGAGCCTTCAGGCTCTCAAAGTCTTTTTCTTCATTATTCAACATAACACTAAACCACCCAATACAATGTATAGTAAACTAGACTGGCTAACTCTAGTCAAGTCACTGACTAACTACTAACCCGACTTATTTAATGTAGTCACATGGAGAGAGTTGTACACTAGATGTCACAGATGTCGGTTACACACCAAGACAAACTGATGGGTGGAGCTTGATTTCTAACAATGGCAAAAACTAGCAAAGTTGTCATCAATTCTTTCTATCTTTTCCATTGCATTGTACTCTCAAAGTTTCACCAAGTGAATGCACGATAACAATAGATGACGATAGGTGACGATAGGTGACAACACCTGGCAATGCCCAACTCAAGACAAGATGGCAACATCTACCATTGAAGCTCTTTTTCTAATCCAAAGCTCAAGATACATCAAGACAACAAGATCATCTGAGAGACTCTGACAAAAGACAAAGACATCAGAGAGCCATCGATACCAACATCCAAGTTTCTTCAACCACAACATACCTTGACTTCAACATCTAGTGATTATTTACTAATATAGGAGAAGTTGCAACTTGCTTCATCAACAAACACATAATTCTTCATCAACTAGTATAGGTTCTTTTTCAACAATAACTTCAACAACAATGAGGCATTATGCTTCCAATATTTGGACTTAGTATTCAATCTTCACTGTATGCACCTCAATGCATCAATCCTTCTACGAGCCACGTTTACTATTTGCCATCAAACTTTAACTCTCTTGTACTTACATTTTAAATTTGCAAAGCTATATACCAAGTTATACATATAAAGTTGTATGACAAGTTAAACAATATTGTTACTATGCAAGGAAAGAGGACCCATTAAAAAAGGAGCAAAAAGTACAATGAAAAGAGAGAAAAGAAAAAGAAAGTGAGAAAAAATGGAAAAAAAATTTTAAAAGACATGCACTCAAAAGCATTGCACCACACCTAGGGGTCCTCAAGTTGGATGTGTTTAGTAGCTTCAGTCAGCTAGCTCTATCTCTAACCCCCTAGCCCTTTTGCTAGTATCCCCCACATTTACCCATGGTACATCAAGGTCAAGACACACCTATGGAGTCTTGGTTCACCTTGGTTAGACATATCTCCTTGAGTCAGTTATACTTTTTCCCTTTCTACATCATTCATCCCAATGCTAGCAAATCACCTTTGAAGGAAGCTAGAAAAGATAATTCAATTGAGAGATAAAAATTCCATCAATTACCACCTATATTTGATCCAGCAAAGAACCATGTGCTTCATGAGCTTATTAGATTGGAGTCCACCTTTTGTCCATCTCATCAATAGTGTCTCTTCAACGTCTTCATTGACAACTCCCTTTTCCCTCAGCAATGCTACTTCTTTTCACCTTTAGATTCCTTCCTTCATCAACCATTGTTATCACTCGAAGAAGCCATGGAGTAGGGTTCTAACTAAGTATTGAACTATGTAAGCACATGCACTCATAGTATATTTTCACCATAAGCTATTCATGCTTGTGGATACTCAAGTGTGGGACACCACTTCAAGCTTTCTTGGAGATTTTGATCCATCTCTCAAACCAACAATATTATATACATGTGTACAAATTGAAGACTAGCACTCTACCCTAGGTAGTAATTGCACATGAGGTTTTACTTTGTAGGTACATACATTGGTGGAAAACCATGTACCATCACCTCTACTTCTACAAGGAATCTCCTATCTTCTACAATCTCCCATTCATGCTCTGAATGACCCTTCAAGTTCCATGCTCAAAAGGATCATCATGTCAAGTGTATCTTTAGCATCCCCAAGTTCTCCAAGATTTGCACCACCAACAACACTATCAATTGCCATATATCATAGTACCATCAACATTAGCCATACCATCAAGAGGGATAACATCTTCATCCACAACACCATTCTTCATCAACAACATGTATTACTCCTCCATCAATACCATCCCTTCTTCAGAGCTACTTCATCAATTGATCCTAGCATTCCACATCTACCTTTAATGTGAGTGCCATGGGACTTACACTTGTCTCAAAGGGGGATAATGTTAATAGTATTTGTGAAGGCCAAAGAAATTTTTGTGTGCTTCATTTCTCATGGATGTATTATTTGTACTTCATTTCTCATGGATGTATTATTTTGTGAGAGCTAGGCTCACTTTTGTGCACATTGTATTCATTACCTACAATTATATTTGTCACACCCATAACTATTGTGTGGTTGCCCACATGGATTTGTGACTAGAATAAGGTAGTCTAAATCTATTTAGGTTAAGGAAAAAAAGTTCTTCAACCTAGAATCCACAAGTGGATAGGACACCCAAAGGAGAATGCAAACCCTAGTTCATAGTTATGGAGACCTTAAAATGCAAATGGGATGCCACCCTTGAGAAGTTACCTAACCCTAACCCTAATTTGTGTCCATATAAGGGTGGAAGATCTCACTTGTATTTATCCTTTTGGCACATCTATGTTGCGTAAGCTATGCTGGCATATAATTGGCACATCTACGATATGAAAGCTCTACCAACAATAGACCCTTTTGGTGCATCCGTACTGCAAAAGCTTTGTTAATGCAACTATTGAGGCTTTCTATTCTCTTTTTCTATTCTGTCATCTTACCTCCATTGTTGAGAGTGACTGAGAGAGAGAGCAATTGAGAAGTATGTTGAGCAAGGGACTAAGGGAAGGTGAAGCTCTATGTGGTCTTCTTGCTTTTCTTCTTCTTCTCTAGTAGCTTCTCTATCTTTGGTGTACTTGATGGTGGATGCAAAGAAGTGACATCATTGATGGTGTTGCTTGGGTCATGGAACCATCTTCAAGCCTAGAAGCTTTCGAACCATAACATAGGAAGGTAAGATAGGTGAGTTCATTGTACCTCAAAGCTAGTCTTGTGTTCTTTGCTTTCTTGGTTTAGAGAGGAGGATGCATGGTTTGTTAGAGTGAAGTATTGAGAAACAAGGTGAGAGATTGTCACCAAAGTGAGTTGCAACTTTTGAAACAATAGACATCTGTCCAATGTCTCGACTATTATGTATTTAGCCAAAAAAAAGATTTGTTTTCTCTATGCTATGAACTATTCTTACTTGAGTCTTGGCCATGATAAATTTGACTGCAGAATAAACCCACTTATTTGAGAGTGGTGGGTTTGTTTTGCATAAGACAACACAACAAGTGGATGCTAATGATGGCTCATACAAATATGAGAAAGGTGTCTCACAGGTTGTAGAGAAAATGATAGATTTAGCATTGGCTCTAGATGCAACTATGAATGGTCACACTATGATGAAAGCCCTAAAATATAAGATTTTCAAAAGTAAAGACATCCAACTCAAGTGTCTTGTAGAAGTATTATGATGTGCGCATTGCAAATAACCCAACAATTACACACACATATACATGCATGCACACATGCACATGCACACAACCATGTGACATTAGGACTTAAAATGGGATGTGTAGGGTCTACAAGAGGGTTGTATGTTAAGGATTTTGGAAGGGGGCTAGTGTTTCCTTTTGGGGGAGAGGAGTGGTCATGGGGCTAGGGGTTTTGTGAGATTAAAGAAGAGTTATGAATTTTTGCTAGGAGGGTTTAAAAGTCTTTGTTAAGAGGTGTGGGGTGATGCCTTGAGGGAGGGGGACAAGGGCTTTGAGCATTTGAAGGAGAGGGGCTTAGGGTTTTAGGGTGGGGATAATAATTACATATGTGTTGATGGGTGATAAATCAACATTTTAAGGTGGTATCAAAGTTTTTTTAGAGAACCTAAGGGGCATGGTGGTTAGGGTTTGTAGGTGGAGACCTAAATCTTTGGCAAGGATGGGCCTAATGTTTTTTACTATCAATGATTAATGTTTCTGGGTAAAGGGCCTAAGGTTTTTTACTAATAAGATGATGAGTAAGGTTTTTAGGTAGGAAACATAAAGTTTCAAGATGGGAGGGGCGGCCAAAGTATTTTAAGGGCCTATGGATTCAAGCTATTGTGCACCTTGTTCTATATTTTCCTCTCCTTCTCTCTTTGTTTTCTATCATCTTTATCCTTCTCCCTCCCTATCTGTCTTATTCTTCTTCTTGTCATGCTCTCTCTCTCTCTCTCTCTCTCTCTCTCTCTCTCTCTCTCTCTCTCTCTCTCTCTCTCTCTCTCTCTCTCTCTCTCTCTCTCTCTCTCTCTCTCTCTCTCTCTCTCTCTCTCTCTCTCTCTCTCTCTCTCTCTCTCTCTCTCTCTCTCTCTCTCTCTCTCTCTCTCTCTCTCTCTCTCTCTCTCTCTCTCTCTCTCTCTCTCTCTCTCTCTCTCTCTCTCTGCGGCCAAAGTATTTTAAGGGCCTATGGATTCAAGCTATTGTGCACCTTGTTCTATATTTTCCTCTCCTTCTCTCTTTGTTTTCTATCATCTTTATCCTTCTCCCTCCCTATCTGTCTTATTCTTCTTCTTGTCATGCTCTCTCTCTCTCTCTCTCTCTCTCTCTCTCTCTCTCTCTCTCTCTCTCTCTCTCTCTCTCTCTCTCTCTCTCTCTCTCTCTCTCTCTCTCTCTCTCTCTCTCTCTCTCTCTCTCTCTCTCTCTCTCTCTCTCTCTCTCTCTCTCTCTCTCTCTCTCTCTCTCTCTCTCTCTCTCTCTCTCTCTCTCTCTCTCTCTCTCTCTCTCTCTCTCTCTCTCTCTCTCAAAATATGCCATCATTGCCAACCATCTATATTGGCCACCATAAATTGCATATGTGTAGAATAAAATTTTGTATTTACACCACATTGTAATCAATGTAAGAGACACCATGTATATGTTATAATAATGGCACATGTCTTGAATAATGTAGCCATTAAAGACTCTTAATGATAGCACACAACAAATAATGAATGCATGTATGTTTGCTCATCTTTGGCTATGTTCTAGAAGGGTGCTCATGGTGGTTTATTGAGGGTTAAGGTTCTCCCCCCCTCTCGCCCCTATTCGTTAGGAAAGGGTAACCAAGGCTTTTAGGAGAGGGGGAGGTTAATTAGGGGCTTTTGAAACAAGGGACTAGAGTTGTTTGAGAGGATAAGAGCATTAGGAAAAAGTAGGTTTCATTATTAAAGTTTTGCAAGGCAAGGAGCTAGAGTTCTCAAAGTGTGGACTTGAGGTTTACCAAGGGGTTATATTTCTTTGTCTTTCTATCTTACACACACACACACACACACACTCTCTCTCTCTCTCTCTCTCTCTCTCTCTCTCTCTCTCTCTCTCTCTCTCTCTCTCTCTCTCTCTCTCTCTCTCTCTCTCTCTCTCTCTCTCTCTCTCTCTCTCTCTCTCTCTCTCTCTCTCTCTCTTTGGGAATTTTCTCTCTCCCTCCCTCCCCCTCTCAACTATGTTTCTATTAGGACTTTGTGGTGTGGGGGAGTGTAGGATTTGTAGGAGGGGTGAAGGTTAGAGTTTTTTGTAGGCAGTAGGGTCATTTTTTAAGGAGGAGAGATATTGAGGCTTAAGGGGTGATAATGAACTACAAGGGCTAGTGTTTCTATAAACTAGAATTAGGGATTAAAGCCTTCTAATGAAGGGAGTCATCTTAAAGTAGAGCACGCGAGCGAAAGCAAGAGCTATGGTGGAAGGAGAGAGAGAGAGAGAGAGAGTATTTGGGAACTCCAATAGTCACAATGTGTGAGTGACCTTCCCTTTATTCAAATGTCACTAAAAGAATAAAAAATAAAGTGACAGTGATAGGCACCAGCCACTTGTAGTGTACAGGTGTGCAGGTACTATCAGTGTAGTAATGCATGAGCGGCTAGGCATACGTGCTTTATCCCCAACAACCTCCCACTTAAAGGCGAATGTGCTCCTAGTGAGGAGAGAACAAGAAAAAGTTGACAAAGTAAAAATGTACATAAGTACAAAAAAATAAGAAAAGACATCATCTCAACCAACACCCATCAACCTCTTAAGGAAGGAAAAATGCCCTGCTAAGAAAATTTTGGTAAGCAAACCTGCACGATTGTGGTCAGTTGAGATCTTGACAAGGTCAATAGACCTATCCTCAATGACCTCTCTGATAAAGTGGTAGCACACTTCAATTTTTTTCGTCTTTGTATGGAAGATCATCTTGGCTAACTAGATAGCACTTATAGAATTTGAATGCAGTGTAGGGACCACATAAGTAATATCAAGGTTTTTCTAACCACAGAGCCTCATTGCAAGCCGCACTGGCTACAACATACTTGGCCTCAATAGTAGAGAGGGTTGTGCATTTCTGCACCCTAGACATCCAAGAAATAGCACCTCCAACAAAGATGAAGACATAGCTAGAGATGGACTTCCTACTATCTACATGTCTTTCATAATCAAAGTCAGTGTACCCTATGACTTTTATATCCTAGCTACCATAACATATGCACATAGCTGTTGTGCCCTTGAAAATGTTATGTCAAGATGAGCGGTGATCATGGTATACATCAAACTGCCCACAACAAATGCATAAGGGATCTTGGCCATCTTAACCTTCTACTCATCAAACTATGGACAATCATCCTGACTAACCTTCATATGAGAAGGTAGAGCACAACCAATAGGCTTACCATCCTGCATATAAATCCACTCAATGACTTTTTGGATATACTCCTTCTGTGATAGATAAAGGAGCTCCTTAGAGTGATCATGTGTGATACTCATCCCAAGAATATGCAAGGCATATCCCATGTCCTTCATCTCAAAGCTCTTCTTGAGCTGAATTTTCAAGGCATCTAGCTCATCATGAGCACTCTTCCAGCAATAAGCATATCGTCCACATAGAGTACGAAAATCATAAGGCTACTATCACAAGCCTTCTTTGTGTATAAACACGGATCCATAGCACTGCAGCTATATCTTATCAATGCATAAAAGCATCAAATTTGTGGTATCATTTCCCAAGTGCCTTCTTAAGGCCATAAAGGTCTTTCTCAACTTGCACACTAGGTGTTCCCTACCTTTTTCTTTTAAGCCCTTAGATTGCTACATATAGATCTCATCATGAAAGTCCTCATGTAGAAAAGTTGTCTTTCCATCCATCTGATAAAGGTCAAGATCTAGCTGAGAAACCAATGCTAGCACCAAGCATAGAGTCGTCATTTTGACCATAGGAGAAAAGACTTCATCAAAGTCAACACCATATTCCTACTTGAAACCCTTAGCTACCAATCTAACCTTATAAACGGGCTTGGTGTGTCCTAGGATACTTCTTCATAGCTTACATATCTACTTGCATGGCAATGCCTTCTTGCCACTAGGCAAAGGAACCAAATCCAACATATGGTTAGCCTATAAGGAGTCAAGCTCTGACTACATAGCCCTATCCCATGAGTGACTATCATCTCTATGCATGGCCTCATCATAAGGGAGAGGCTCACTTGCATCTATCACCATAACATAACGCATAGAGGGCATAGAGCACTTAGAGGTTGACATTTAGCTCCAGTAGGGTGTCTCAAAGCACATTGATCTTGCACAACAGGTAGGGCCTGGGCCACTAGAGCATCAACTATTGCAAGTTGTCTAGTTGGTTATATGAGAGCAAGAGGATCCTCTTGAAAGATCACCCGGTGCATCTCAACCACTGGCTCAACTGCTTATGCATCTTTTTCTCATGGAAAATGACATCATGGCTGCAGATAACCTTGCAAGCCTCCAGATCCCATAGGTAATAGCCCATCTCACCTACATCACTATAACCAATAAATATGTATTTCATGGACTTAGGATCCAATGAAAATGAGCATATGATGGAGGTTTTCGAGGCCAAACCTCCTCTGCAACCTAGCAATCAATAGTAATGCAAGGTGACTGGTTAATCAAACGTATGGCAATAGTAATTGTCTCAACCCAAAATATTGTGTTAAGCCTGGTTGGCTAAGCATACTGAGAGCCGATACATGACACACATCATGAAGAGTGAACATGCTGCTTGAACCAAAGTGCAAACCAAAGTGCAACTAGACATCACCAAGACCAACGATATCTAATGCTAGGTCATTACCCAAAAAATTAGATCCAATCATACTATGATAGTAGTGAAACCACTCTCTATGAGGGGTCACATGAAAGGAAGCCCTTGAATCTATCAAATCAACACTGAGTATATCCTCACAAAGCATAATTCAGTTATGAAGCATCCAAAGAAGAAGCTGCCAAGATAAGATCATCAACTATATCAAGCTACACTACATTAATCTCCTCAATCTTGACACTACACTTTCTAGGCACAATACTGTGATAATCATTCTTGTCCTACACTTTACCCTTTCCCTTTTCCTTACGCTTTTCTTCTCACATTTTATGGCACTATGGCCTAATATAGCTTACTTTTCCACAATAATGACAAGTAAGACCAGACTTACAGCCATGAGACTTACTGAGAGACTTGTCCATGTATCCTAGACTAAGACTTGTTAGAGTCTCTACTATGGCCATTTCCATCCTACCAACCTCTCACAGTAATGCATGTGATGTGTGGGAAGCACCGCATTCTTTCTATTCACCTTAGCATAGAAAGCCATACGAAAAGTGTCCCATGACTCAGGTAGAGTACCAAGTAGAAATAAAGGATGTAAAGTATCCTTGAACTCAATCTCTTATATGAAGCTAAATGGCTAATGGAGTGAAAGTCATTTGAGTGTGCAGATATAAAAGTCCCTTCCTTCATGTAAAAGTCCATCAACTATTTCAACCAATACATTTGAGATGTAGGACTCTGATTGTTATAAAGATTCTTAATCTGTGTCCAAAGCTCATATGCAATATGATTTCTAATTACAACATTGTAATGAACCTGCTTAGAGAGTGATGAAATGATTGTGGACTTGCATAGCTCATCCACTTCATCCCAATCCTCAGCTCATTTCTTGTAAATATCCTCAAAAGGTAGAGTAAACTTCTAAAATAGGGTGTCATGCGAAAAGCAAGTTGCTTTTCAACCCATTTTGGAGATCTCATGCAAAAAGAAGGGCTCCCAAATTCATGCCACATGCAATCGCTATTTTCAGGTAGCAAATAGCACTCTGGATGGTGAGGAGGAGAAGGAGTGATCTGGGAGAATTTTGAATAGGCATCTTGGGGCTTTATCTCCTTTCGAAACCAATGGAACCATCAAATTTTCTGTCTGAGCAGCATAGTAGAAGCTAGTGTTTGGTGCGAGTTTTTGGATATAATAGGGTGAAACATGACACACTGAAGGGGAGACTCATTGTAAATGGGTTTTTGGTTTTGGGATACTTTGAGCCTTCGATCTCTTGTGTGTGTGTTGTTTCATCTCTCATTGGTCTTTACTCTATGTAATCTCTATCATCATCTTTGCTCTCATACAAGAATCTGCCTAATCTCTTAGTATCGTTAATCCTTGCTTAAGAATATCTCTAACATCATATACAGCTATCCATCTATTACTACTCTTATTCACTCCCATAGCTGAAGACCCAGTGTTTTCCTAACATACATATAGATTATCTTGACAATGTGTAAAGCGAAATATGGATGCACACAATGTGCAACTCCACTAGCCGACAAACGTACCCGCTTTAGATCTATCCTCACCTGAGAGAGAGAGAGAGAGAGAGAGAGAGAGAGAGAGAGAGAGAGAGAGAGAGAGAGAGTAGAGTAGAGTAGAGTAGAGTAGTTTATTATCATCCATGGAAGGCCAAATTATGACCCATGGGACCTTTCCAGATATATAATGATTCTCCTCCCCCATGGTAGGATAGGGTAGCTACGGTGAAATAATGATCTATGCAACGTGATTATCCTGAAAGTGTAACATGCGGGTGATGAGAGCCCCTAACTTCAATATAGGAGTAGTGGTCAGAAACTGATGAAGTGACCCCTGTAAAGGGATATCAAAGTTAGCCCGTATGTGTACATATGTTGGGCATGTCATAATCATGTGCTCCTATGATTCTACACTATGTAGTCCACACAGCTTGCATAACCTTGTCTCTCTTGCCTGTCCACTCCATGCACCTGTCTCCATCAATAAAGTGTGTGATTGAGTTCGAAGTCGTGTAATACTCCATCTAAATACCACTGAGAGCAGGTTGGCTATGTATGGATGCGTGTGTGCCTCTGCTTGCATGTAGGATCCCCAACATGAAGGATAGATATGCATACTTTAATAAACAAGTTTTCCATTTGCTCCCTTGCTTTGATGTTTTGCTTGATATGCTCGTAAGAGGTCTGATTGAAATGTGTCCATGCATATATCTTCGGATGCCATATCTAGATATGTATCCACTCCCCACTCTTTAAACCATTTTCGCATATCCAACACCCATCTTGTTGAAAGAACTTTACTTTTCCATGTTTTTTGTAGACGTGTGCTAGCATCCCATGCCCGTTTGGGGAGCCTATTGTCATCCATTTGATGTACTCGAGTGACATATCTTAGTACTCGGATCATAGCATGTACTTCAATTGGTTGACAACCAATTTCCAAAAGCATAAGTACATATGGTGTGGTGCTTTTGATGCCCAAATGTCTACGAATAAAAGCTTTTTGCAGCTTCTCAATGTCATTCCATGCAGATGAGGAGATGCTCCCCCCCTCCCCCACAATTCCACTCCATATAATACCGTCTATAGAACATATGCATCAAAAATCATACAGTGTATTTTCTAGCATTTAGTATCTGTATGGCTGCGGCCATTTTCAAAGTGATAATACTTGCTTTTTCCTACTGCTAATCATTGCTCCACACATGTATGCCATTTGTGGTTTGTAGATATCTCAATCCCCAAGTATTTGAAAGTAGATACTACCTCTATAGACTGTCCCGCATAATGTACTTTTGGTGGGGTCTTTGATTGCTTGGTGCACATAGCCATTAGCTTTGTTTTTATTACATTCACCATCAAACCACTATCTTGACAAAACCGTTCAAGAATCCCCATGAACTGTTGCATATGTTCCCCAGTATATGTAAAGAAGACCACATCATCTGCATAAAGCAGGAGCAAGATGGCAAACATACCAATATGCAGGCTTTTGGCTTCCTCTTCATTCATAGCCGTGAGAAGTATTTCCTCTATCTTATCAATACATAAACCAAATAATGTAGGGGAGAGCGGGCAACCTTGTTTGACTCCCATATTACTCTCAAATACTTGTGACAGCCCATTGTGACCTCTGAGACGGCACACCACTCGTTGCTATATCCTATAAATTCCCATGTATAGATCATTTGGGACCCCTAATTCTTGCATTCATTGCCATAAGCCAAACCTTGGTACGGTGTCAAAAGCCTTTTTAAAATCCACAAAACATCAATACAAGGTTGCTCCCTCAAGCCGACTCTCATCCATAAGCACACGTAAAGTAACCAAATGGTCTATGGTGTTATGAATAGGGCGAAAACCTGCTTGTCCATAAGCTTGTTTGTTATTATTTTTTTCTCATTTACTCAATTGCATTTCCAGGATAGTGTTGAATAGCTTTGCCATGGCTAAATCGATCATAATCGTGCGGTAGTTTGTGAGCAAATTGCGATCTCCTCCCTTATACAACGGTTGTATCCAATTCTCTTGCCATTCTTGGGGAAAACCATATGCAAAAGCATGATGTATCACATGCAACATAAACAATCTCATCTCTTTTGTTGTCCATTTCAACATCTCTGCATTCAATTGCAAAGTATCACATGCCTTTCCATTAGCCATCTTGTTGAGGGTTGCCTCCAATGTTTCTAAAGTGAACAGAGCACTAAATGGTTGCGTATGTACATCACATTTGAGAGAGAGAGAGAGAGAGAGAGAGAGAGAGAGAGAGCAAATGGGTGTAGCTTAGTTAAGTTGCATGTGTGATGACTAGAAGGTATTGGGTTCAACTCCTACATCCCACATAGTCATTTAATATAGGTGTAGCAAAAAGGGAGATTTGAACTTGGGTCAATGGGTTAATAAAATACATGACTTACCATTAGGTTAGCCACTTGATTACTAAAAAGAAAAAGAAAGAGGGAGAGAGAGAAAATAGAGAAAGATTAAGAAAAAGAAGATAGAGAAAATTAAATAAAGTGAGAGAGTATATTATATTATCTCCACTCCCCGAATATCATCATCATGATTACTATCTTAAGATATTCTTGCTTCTCAATAATAAGCAACCTTAGCCTATAGGACTAGAAGGAGGCAGTAGCACTAGGAGATGCAAGTGTCCAAGACAAGGATTAAACACAAAAGGTTGGTGTCTATCCTCCCCAAATACAATTGTATAGGCCACTTTCAAGTCATGAATCCAAGTGCATTTGTTACTTGTCATCATATTGTTTGATCTTTTTAGTTAACATGGATGCTCTCATTCTAAGTAGGTAACTATGTGATGCTATAGAATTGTTCAAGGAGTAATGGCAAAAGGGGTGGATGTCTCTTGAGGAGACAAAAGAAGTTATAATAAACAATCTAGAGTAGGTAAGAGTAAGTCCCTTCTAAAGAGCATAAGAATAAGGCATACCAATGATACACTAATAAGACTAGAAGTTGCATTTATAAGTCTTAAGCTAAGTCCTCCAAAAGCCATCAATTGACTTTTCCTCATGAACTATCACCCTTTCTCTTGAAGAGGATTGCACATAAGAGTACAATAAATTAACTATTGAGGTTTTATGTGTTCTCACAATGTGGTAGGACCTTAATTAAATAACTAAACATGATGATGTTATCCTACAAATTAGTGGACCCGATTTGTTAGCTACTTTCCTAACAAAATTTATAGTAGGAACTGGGCCAAACCCTGACTACCTACTAGGGTTGTGTCATAAAACCCAACTATCATCATTTTTGAAGGCTAGAGTGGGATTATAATACAAAAGAGAAGTCGATGCTCAACTCCCCCTTCTCTCTCAATATCTCTGAACCAAGTGTGGTGTTAGCTCGTTCATCGTCTTGATTGGTTGCAAAGAGATATTTCTTGACTACATTAGAATTGTTGATAGAGATCTACAAGTCATTAGAATTATCGATAGAGATCTACAAGTTATAGGAACCTCGTGTTGATCCTAGTGGGTTGAGGCTATGACATTCTAGTGTGAGGCAGACTTGGAAGTCACCTAACTAAGATGAGTCCATGAATCTTAAGGGTTTGAATGGTGTTCCTCAAAAAAGGCATATGAGTGACAACCAAACATCACCTCCCCTAGCTTGGCCATCTTCGTTAGGGGGTGGGTACATTGCATTAATACTATTTCTCCTTACACATGTATACCCCCCTTCCCCTAACCAAAAAAGAATCTCAATATCCCTATCTAAAACCCTAAGCCCCTCTCTCTAGGGGGCTTACAATCCTAGGCTTGCCTTAAAAAAGAATTTGAACTCCCCCATAGGAAATCCAAATCATCCACTAGTCTCAAAAAAACCCTAGTCCCCTCACCGCTCCCCACTTCAAAAGAAAAACCCTAAACCCCTCCTAAAACCTTAACACCTAACCTCTTACAAGCCATAGACTCCCTCTTATTAGGATGCCACATATGTGGGTATGCATCTGTATGTGTATGATTGAGAGAGAGAGAGAGAATGTGGATAAACGTGCATGCATGCACGCATGCACGCACGCACGCATGCACGCATGCACACACGCATGCACGCACGCACGCACGCACACACACACACAAAAGTAGATTCTAGCCTCTTTGTAATCCCAAACCCCACCCTCCTAAAAAATATAATCTCTACCCTCCTTTGCAAAAACTTTAATTCCCTACTCCCTTGAGTCCTAATGCCCCCCTCCCCCCAAACGAAAGCAACATTATCCTCCTCCCAAAGATCTTAGCCTTCCTTTGAGGAAAACCCTTAACTATCCATTCAAAAGATTTTAACCATCTCATACCCCTCACCCTCATAAACCCTAACCTCATCACTAATGTCCTAGTGAACATAGGGGGGCAAAGAGGGATAGAGAAAAAGTGCAAAAAAGAGAAAAGGAGAGGCCAAGCCATAGGCCCTCCTAAAACCTTAGGCCTCCCTTCTCTTAGATCCACCCAAAAACATGATGTGGCTAAAACCATAGACCCCCCTAAAGACTCTAACCTTCCATCCAAGACCCTAACTCCCCTCTCATCACCAAAAATAGTAAGCCATCCCCTTCTAAGCCCTTAGGTCCCCACCAATCCCTTTAACACCATCTCCATGCTATGATTCCTTTCCTTCCAACATATACATCCACTCTTCCCCCATTTTCTTGCATAGAAAACTTTGAGATATCGCTCCACTATTGCAATCTTAGGCACCCTAGGAAACCCTAACCCTCCCATAAGACACTTTCCAAATACTAACACCCATGGTTGCAACCTTAGGCACCCTAGGAAATCCTAACCCTCCCATTAGACACATCAAGTGTGTATGCCAACACCTTAAACTCCTTCCTTGGCCCACCAAAATCCTTGATTTATCCCCTCCCTTTCCCCTTGTTAGAATCATAGACATGTTGAATAACTTGTGCTCCCCCCACCTCTCCTTTCTTGAAACCCCAACGCCCCAAGAAGGTGTTGCGAGTAAAGGCACCTGTGCCTAGCCACTCATGTATTACTACACTAACACTTGCACAGCTATACATTGCAAGTGGAAAACACCCATCATTGTCACTTCATTCTTTATTCTTTCAATGATATTTGAATATAGGGAAGGCCGGTCACACATTGTGATTGTTGGAGTTCCCACATCTTCTCTCTCTCTCTCTCTCTCTCTCTCTCTCTCTCTCTCTCTCTCTCTCTCTCTCTCTCTCTCTCTCTCTCTCTCTCTCTCTCTCTCTCTCTCTCTCTCTCTCTCTCTCTCTCTCTCTCTCTCTCTCTCTCTCTCTCTCTCTCTCTCTCTCTCTCTCTCTCTCTCTCTCTCTCTCTCTCTCTCTCTCTCTCTCTCTCTCTCTCTCTCTCTCCCACCATAAGTATTGCTTCCACTCGCATGCTTCTACTTTGGGGTCACTCCCTTCAACTAGTATTAGAGCCATCTTCCTTGAGAGCTTGAGCCTAATTTGACATTGCTTCGACTTCCATTTGAATACCTACAGTTCACAAGTTTCATGGTAGCCATGTCCTCACCTTAAAGTGGTATGTATTGTGGTTCACTTGCTTCCCATCTTGTCTTAGCATGTTCTAGGGCTTCATTGAGCTCCTTCTAAGCTCCCTTTGTGCCCCATTTACCTCAACATAAGTAGCAATAGGCCTAACCAACCAGGCATTATTTGCGCTTGCAGGGAGCCACCCTGAATTTGACATCGTCACTAGACTCTCTACCTCTTGTGGCTCTTGGACACTTGCTTCAAATCATTGAGAACCATTGGGCATCCTTTTGGCATTGGTCATTGACATTGGGTATTGGTTTTGAGTCATCAAGCTTCAGTTATTGATGGCTATGCAAATAGGGAAACATGCTGTAACATAGTTCATGATAGCACTTACTCATTGTTTGGAGGTCACTTATGCTTCTCGGAATGTCTATTTGATGCCGGATCACTTGGGGATGCTATGTCAATGTAATGACATGCTATTGGGCTGATTTGAGCACACATTTGGCTCAATTTCCTCACAAATTTCATTACTATAATAATAGGGCTAAATGTCATTTATATGGGAAAAGCATATGTCTCTTGTCATTCGATGCTTCTGAGGCTTGGTATTGATGCTGGAATATTAGCCTAACACTTGGGGATGCTTGATACATGACTTGGAATGCTTTTGGGCTTTGATTGAGCTTGCATTGGCTCAATTTTAGCAAAGATTTCATTGTCATAATACAATGGACAACACGTTTTTCTTAGGGAACACTAATGCCTATTGTTCTTGGATGTTATTTCAGGTTCTTCATAAAAATGTGTTGATACTTTTGTCTATGCACTCGAATATGATCTTGGATGCTCTTGATCTTTGATTTTGAGCTTAGCAATATTCATCTTGACTATGGTTCATTGACTATGGTTCAAGCCTTGGTTGCTTTATGGCTTATGCAGTTACGAGCTTGAAGAACATATTGGGTTTATGCTTCTGAATGTATGCTCTATGAATCTTAGATGTCTTTTGCATGATGTTTTGAGCTTTTCTTGCTCATTTGGCATTTGAATTTTTCTTCAGTGGGAGCTATTCAGATTTGTGAATTGAGATGCATTGGCACTTGGATGTAGTACACAGAGCATTTGATTTATACAGTTGAGCTTGAGCTTATCATAGTGAGAAGTGGGACTCATTGTAACATGTACATACTTTCTTGATATTTATTGGATACAGTTACCCTATTGTGGGCTGATTTGATCTCTTGGCTTGGACTTGATACTTATGTCTATCATGGTGTTGTCAGTGGTATTTATTTGCTTCTGGATTATGGTGTTGTCAGTGATATTTATTGGATACAATTACCCTATTGTGGGTTGATTTGATCTCTTGGCTTGGACTTGGTACTTATGTTTGTCATGGTGTTGTCAGTGGTATTTATATGCTTGTGGATTATGTATTGAGCTTTTACTCAGTGGATTATGCATTTGGCAGTTCTCTTCATTTACCTTTGAGACCTATCTTGTGCATGATATATATACCTATTGCATATATGGTTTCTGACACATTGCAGTTGTGATAATCTTTAGTGCCAATTGTTCTTGGCTTCTTCCTTCTTAGTTGCTCACAGTTGGTTGTTGGCATATTGCTACAATTTATTACAATAACCTATCATTTAGTTTTTATGCATTTTATTTGAGGGTAGTCACTTGGACTTAACAGTTGTTTTTTTACAATTTGTGGATAGCTCATTACTTTGGTAGCATCTCTTGTCTCTCACTTGATTTAGCAGTGGTTTTAGGGTTGATTTGTAGGGTATTATAATAGCCCATATTACCCTTCTATGTACTTGCTTAGTCTCATTATGACTATGGTTCTCGTGACAATGTTATCTTCAATATTAAGAAATTGGATGGGACCAATTACAGCTATTGGAAGACCCAGATATGACAAGTTTTAGTACAGAAATTGCATGTTAGACCACTCAAAAATAGGGGTGCCAAACCTGAAAACATCTTCTCTCCTTCTCCTTCTCTCCCTTTTTCTTCCCTTCTCCCTCTCCCTTCTTCTTTCTCTTCTCTCCTTCTTTTTTCTCTTCTCTCTTCTCCCCTTCTCCCTCTCCCTTCTTCTTTCTCTTATCTCCTTCTTTTTTCTCTTCTCTCCTTCTCCTTCCCTCCCTCTTCTTCCCTTCTCTCTCTCCCTCCTTCTTTCTCTCTTCTCCTTCTCTCCCTCTTCTTCCCTTCTCTCTCTCCCTCCTTCTTTCTCTTCTCTCCTTTTTTCTCTTCTCTCCTTCTCCTTCTCTCCCTCTTCTTCCCTTCTCTCCCCCACCCTTCTTCTTCTCTCTCCTCACTCCTTCTCTTCTCACGGGCTGAGTTGGATGGCGCTCACAGGGGGAAACAACTTTTTTGGAGGGCCCAGGGAGGGTCCCGCAACGATTAGTCAACGGGGGGTGACTAAGGTCAAAGGGCCCATGGCCCGCTTCAGTAGGTCGACGAGAGGAGATAACGTGCGGAAGGCTGGGTGGTGGAGCATCCGTCGGCAGAGGCTGCTGTTGTAGCAGATCGCAGGGGGGATCGTGATCGGACGACCAGGGGGAATGATGCAGTAGTAGACGGGGGAAGGGGGTGTCGATGTAGCCTCCTCTTCCTTCTTGGGGAGGGGAGGAGGTAGATGGCATGGCCACCCCTCCACTTGGAGGTTGCATGCCTCCCCCCCATCATCCACCACTCCCACTCTCTCTTCCCCTCCCCCGACTGCTATTGGTGGGGAGAGAGGGGGGAGTAAAAAAAATTTGAACTTAATGAAAAAAAAAATCCTTTTCTTTTAAAATTTTAGGGGAGGGTTCCTATGGCCCATTACATTCTCTCCGGAATCGAGATGTCCTCATCTCGAGAGGACCTGGGGGTATTGTTGGTTGAGAGTATCTTCGTCCATCCAGGTGGCATCCTCTTCGGGATAATCTTTCCACTGGACGAGGTATTCTCTCAAGGTCCTTGACCTCAAATGCCTCTCCCTGACATCTAGGACTCTATCAGGCTGTAGCTCAAGGACTCCTTGGCTAGGCATTACAACTTGCTGATCATCAAGTACATGATTTGGATTAGGTAGATACTTTTACAATAGGCTAATGTGGAATACATTATGAACCTTTAGGGTTGCGGGCACCTGTAGTCTGTAAGCATTAGGTCCTAGGCACTCAGTGATCTTATAAGGTCCATAATACCTTGGACGTAGCTTCTTGTACTCTCCCAAGGATAGTGAACTCTTTTTGGGGCGTACGCGGATGAAGACCATATCACTTCAACGAAGGATCTGTCTTGCCTTTTCAAGTCCGCGTAAGCCTTCTGTCTGTCCTTGGCGGCTTGGATGTCTTGTCTTATTGATTTGATTTAATCATCCATGTCTTCCAGCATTTTCCTTGAAGCTTCTACCCTCATGGTTGGATCCGAGAAGCTCAAAGGAGTAAGACAATCATGCCCATACAATGCTTGAAAAGGGGTCATCTGAATACTTTGTTGGTAAGAAGCATTGTAGGCAAACTCAACCAGTGGCAAATATTGAATCCACTTTTTGGATTCGTGACAACAGTATACCCTAAGCATGTCTTCAATGACTTGGTTGACTCGTTCCGTTTGATCATCAGTTTGGGGATGGTAAGCTATGCTGAAACAGAGTTGAGTCCCAATGGCCTCGAAGATAGCCCTCCAGAAGTGTGATGTGAAGAGAGAGTCACGATCACTAATGATTCTTCTGGGTAACCCATGCAGTTTGAATATTTCCTTGATGAATAATCTTGCAATGTCTAAGGCTTTATAGTTTGTCTTGATAGGGATGAGATGTGCAACCTTGGTGAGCATATCTACTACAACCATAATAGAGTTGTATCCTCCCTGAACTTGGGGTAGGCCAACAACAAAGTCCATACTAATGAATTCCCATTTCATTTGGGGAATGTCAAGTGGTTGCAATTTCCCCAGCATTTTGACATGGTCTGCCTTAATGCGTTGACAAGACAAACATTCCATGACATATTTGAGAACGTCACCTTTGAGCCTCTCCCAATAATAGATCTTCCTGACCGCATTAAGGGTCTTGGTATAGCTAGGATGTCCTGAGAAAGGGGAGTCATGGGCTTCCCAAAGTATCTTCTGCTTGAGAGTTTGGCTTGCAGGGATACATAATCTTGTCCTAAAGTAGACAAGTCCACTACTGATAGAGAAATCTTGATACTTCGTTTTTAGCTTTGAGTCTTGATCCTTGACGGGGATCTCCCTTAGCAATTTCTGATAGACTGGGTCATGACATGCCTCTTCTCTAGCTAGCTCAAGAATTGGGTTGTTTGGCATTGATACCTTTGTGGCTAGAGATCTTGCTATTGATGGATCTTGCAAAATAAGAGAGTTTAGAAATGCCTTGCGACTGAGTGCATCAGCAACTACATTCTCTTTTCCAGGCCTATATTTGATTTCAAAGTCATATTCTTCCAGCACTTCGATCCATCGACATTGCCTCATGTTGAGCTCATTCTGGGTGAAGATCCATTTAAGACTCTTGTGGTCTGTTACTAAGAAAAATCTATTACCTAGCAGATAATGTCTCCAAAGTTTGAGAGCATGGATGATGGCCAACAGCTCCAGATCGTGGGTAGCATAATTCTTTTCATGGCTCTTCAATTTCCTTGAAGAATATGCTATGGGATGACCTTCTTGCATAAGCACACATCCTAAGGCAAGTGTGCTAGCATCAGTTACCACTTCAAACTCCTTACTAAGATTAGGAAGTTTCAGGATGGGTGCTGATACTAAGCTTTGCTTTAGCTTGTCAAAGTTGGTCTCTTCAGCAGGTGACCATACAATTGCTACTTGCTTCTTTAGTAGATCAATCAGAGGCGCTGCAATCAAAGCATAATCTTTGATGAAGATTCTGTACCATCCTGTCAATCCAAGAAAGCTACATATTTCTTTGACAGAAGTTGGTATTGACCATTCCAGAATGTCTCTGACCTTGGCTGGATCTACTGAAATTCCTTCCACTGATACAATGAATCCCGGATATTCAATCTGTCGCTTGAAAAATGCACACTTCTTCTTCTTGGCATAAAGCTTGTGTGCTGTTAACCCTCAAACGAACGAAGGTGGAAAATTCAGAAAAGCTAAAGCAGAAGACAAAGACAAAGGCCAAGGCAAAGAGAAACGGAAGACAAAGACGCACAAGGAGAAGAGTCCTAAATAAGGGAGAAAGGCACACAAGGAAAAGCGCAAGTCAACTTTTGTAAAAGAGCGCAAGCGCATCATGGTTTAATTCAATGAGCGCCGACGGGCTCTCACCCGTGCAATTTGTAAATGTAGACGGGCGGTGGAAAGGAAGCTAGGAAGATAGAAGGACAATGGGAAAAAGGGCCTAGGCTATGGCCGGCCATGTAAAAAAAGGGAAAAGGGGATGACCGCCCAAAAGGGATTTAGGGTTATGTATATAAAGTTCAAAAGTGAATGAGAAGCTCATTCTTGTGTGTGGCCAAAAGTAGCTCTCTTCTTCTTCTTCTTCTTGCTTGCTTGAGCTTGTGCTTGAGAGAGGGAGTGTGAGGGTGTGAGGGAGTGAGTGTGTGAGGGTGAGGCACCGAGGAGGAGAAGCTCTCCATCTTCTCCTCTCTTCTTCTCGTCTCTTCTCTTCTCTTGTCTTGCTCGCAGCAATGGAGCTTGGAGCGTGGAGCTTGAGGATGGAGCTTTCTTGAAGCTTGCACTTGGATCGTGGAGCTACCGGAGTGCGCAGGAGAGGAGGTAACTCGAACGGCATGGAGATAAGCTCACTACACTCATAGATATGGTTGGCTCATCGGCTATGTGAGAGGTAACCCTTAGTGCTCGGCTTGGAACGCTTGAACAATAAGTGGCCCGTGGGTCTTGGCGGTTGAGTGAAAGCTCCCACATTTTGGTTCCGTTGTCGGGACCAACGGATTCAAGCCTTGAGCGCTTGCGCGCTTCAAATCGAGCATTGGATTAGGGTTTTCCCCGAACTGGTGCTTGAGGTAGATAGGTAGGAAGCGAGGGAGTTTGAAGAGGTATTCGATCTCCTTAGCAAGTAGATTTTTGGTTTTTTGGATTTGGAAAAGCATGTTGGATTAGTGTAGATGACTGCTTGTGATTTGTATACATTTAGGGCAGGAAAAAACAAAGAAAAAAGAAGCAAATAGTAGGGTTTTTTGTTGCTGTATAACAGGCTGAAACAGGGAAATGGGGGCACAGATCCTTGGAGTGCCATTTGATTCGAGCACCATAGTGATTCCAAGCATGTCTGGCACTTCCTGGTAGTGTTTTGTACCTATCTGGAAGGCGCTGGCCGATTCAGTATAGTAGACGTCAGTCTAGAGGCATCACGTGCAACTCGCAGGCCGTCGGCCGGTAGTCAAACCAGGCCGTCCGAGTCCCAGAATCGGACTAGTTCAGAATCGGACCAGTCCATAATCGGACCAACCCGTCCAACTCGGACACTCGGACCACTCGGACCAACCCGTCTGATTTTGAGAATCGAACGCTCGAACCAACCCGTCCGACTCGGACACTCGGACACTCGGACCAGTCCATAATCGAACCACTCAGAATCGGACCAGGCCGTCCGAGTCCCAGAATCGGACCAGCTCAGAATCGGACCAGTCCCAGAATCGGACCGTCCGACTACTAGAATCGGACCACCCTGTCCGATCCGATTCCCAGAATCTGACCACTTTGAAAATCGGACCACTTTTTCGATCCGACTTCCATAATCGGACGTGACCAAAATCGGACCACTGAGCCGATCGGACCAACCCAAAATCGGACATCCGATTTTGATAATCGAACTCCTGAAAATCGGACATCTTAGAATCGGACCAAAAACTGTCAAAATCGGACAGGTATCTAGAACACAAATTCTGACGCATCTAAACCCCGAAATTGACCCCAAAGACCACATAGAGCTAAAGGCACATCACAGATCCATCACTGGGCTGAAACTTAGAGCAAGTAGTTCAAAATTTGGCTATAAACGGTCCTCCACATTGCACATGGTGTTTACCGTAACGGCCCTGCGGGCCGGGGGGGACTGCCCCCTCGGACCCCCGCAGAGGGGACTCTGCCCCCTCCACACCTCCCCCGAGTAGGTTGGAGAGAAAATGCGCTTCGAGATAGGTCTTTCAAGTTGGACCCTAGTGAAGTAATGGCTCTACACGAGCATGGATTCTCACTTGCAAAAAGGCAGCCAAAAGCCCATACCTGAATAGAGTCAAACAGAGACCCTAGAACCTCAATGGGCCCATCTAGCCAACAAGGGCAAAAAGGCGACACTGCAAAAACACATATGTGTTGCATTCGAACTGCATCTAGTCAAAGCGGAAGGCAACAACATCAAGCTACAATAGCGAAAATGACTAGATATGACAGTCGTGACGATAGATGCTTCTTGAATAGCACTACACTAACGATCCAAGGCACTAGTGGAGAATCCACATCTGGTCGTACAGTTGGGGACTCAAGGGCATTTGTCAGAAGGCTTAAATTTATAAGCCAAGACCAGGAAGATGAAGACATAGTACCACCTGCTTATCTTAGGGTCAAACTCACTGCAAAAAGAGAGCATACTATCGATGCTCTAATTGATGAAGGAGCAGATTTTAGCATCTTGACCTATGAATCATGGACCCTACTAGGCCAACCAGAGCTCACACCGACTAGTGCAACTCTTAGCCCTTATGGGGGACACCCACAAGCACTCATAGGGAAGTGCAAAATCCTTGCGACAATCGAAACAGAAAGCTTGCCTATCCTATTTCATGTTCCTCCAAATAGTGCTAGCTGCTGGAAAGAAACCCTCCTAGGAAGACCCTTCAAAAGGGCAACCAAGTGTGAGGCCGACTATGTAGCACAAAGGATACACTTGACACTACCAGGGGTGAGGATAGTCACAACCTTTAGCAAGGGTGACCTCATCAAACCTCAAGGGAAAGGCAAGGAAGGTGCTGACGAAATAGTCAAGCCTACTAACGAGAGCAAGGACTTGTTGGAAAAACTAATACAAGCACAGGTCGAACAACGAGAACCAGTGAGTGAGGCCAGGCCTGAAAAAAGAAGGTCAAGAGACAATGCCAAGGGCAGGCTTTGGACTAACAAATATCGTAGAAGACCCCAAAAGAAGCCCAAGCCTTATAGACGCAGGCATCGATGGAGAGTCAATTGCAACGCTGCGATGGATATCCAAAGCGTTGCTACGTGCTCAAGGGTATTATGCGGGCAACCGATGGATTTGGGTACCAAAACCCCCTACTAAACCTCCTTTGTCGACTGAAGGCCAGGACATATCAAGAGCAAAGAAGCGTAGGAGGAGATCTAAACGAAAAACCAAGCCCCAAGTCAAAAACAGTGGAGCGACCGAGCCCCTCATGGTTGAAATCAAGAAACCCAATGGAACCAATTGGAGGGTAGATCCTCAGCCTAGTGTGCTTGACAAGCAGACATCAGATATAATCGTTGAGGATACGCAAAAGCCACTAGTGCCCAAGGAGCCTTTGATTCCACAAGAGGATAGCAGGCATCATAGGCACAACATTGCTCATGGCAAGGTTAAATGCTCAACAAAGCAATTGGAACACATAGGGGTAGTGGATTATGAGCAGGCTGGAATTGCCCAACCACCAGTGGTACCTGTGTTTAGGACAGACGCACCTACTGAACTACGACCACCCGGGGAGACTCCTTCCTCTAGTGAGGGTTGTGAGCTCAACTCGGAGTCTGAAGTCAGTACAGAGAGTGATCCTGAAATACCCATGCCATCCAAAACCAAACACACCAAGGGGGACTTGCCAGTCCACCTAAAGCGCAATCGACTAAAGGAGGAAAGAAAGAAACGAACAAAAGAGTCAGACCCAGAACTACAGCAGAAACCGCAAGACCTACCCAAATGCTTCACTAAGTTCAAGAAGGGTGACAGAGTGGTGGTCCTGCTAGGAGCAAAGAGGCAAGGCCAGACCAGCGAGCCTATTGAAGGACCTGCCAAGGTCAAGGAAGTCAACCTGGCAGGGGAAGGTGAGAAGTCTCAACCTGTATTCATAGTAGACGACCTGACCAAGGATGAGGAGGCTAGCCTTGTTGCTCTCCTATGAGAGTACGTGGACATGTTTGCCTAGTCTCTGGATGAACTTAAGGGAGTCGACCCCAGGGTTGTGACCCACAACATCCCTATGGTCCCTGACGCTGTCCCTGTAAAACAACGCCCTTATCCCATGAATCCAAAGCATGCCCATGCAGTAAAAGAGGAGATTGATAAACTCATGAGAGTAGGATTCATCTACAAAATATAGCACATGGACTGGATATCACCAATAATGATCATTATGAAGAAAAAGAGAAAGATCCGAGTGTGCATCAACTACAAGAAAGTCAATGCCGCTACAAAGAGAGATAACTACCCATTGCCATACACCGAGCACATGCTTGAGAGGGTGACAAGTAAAGAAGGCTACAGTTTTCTGGACGGCTTCTCGGGCTACAATCAAGTGCGAGTACACCCCGATGACAGGCACAAGACTTCCTTCGCTACAGAGTGGGGGATATTCACCTACATCGTTATGCCCTTTCGGCTAATGAACGTGCCCGCAACCTTCCAACGCCTGATGTGCACAATCTTCAAAGACATGCTCAAACGTGAGCTAGAGGTGTTTGTGGACAATCTATGTGTACACTCTAGCTAGGCGAAACACTTAGAGAAACTATAGGCAGTCTTTGAGTGGTGTCAACTTTATAATCTCTCGTTGAACCCCCTAAAGTGCCAATTTTGGGTGAAACACGGATGCATCCTAGGGCATGTGGTATCCAAGAATGGCATCGCCACTGATTTCTCAAAGATCAAGGTTATTTTTGACTTGCCACCACCACCCAACAATTATAAGGGTGTTCAATGCTTCTTAGGTCACACAGGGTACTATCGACGCTTTGTACTGAATTATGCACTAATCGCAAGACCATTGTACAAGTTGCTAATTGTATTCAAGTGGACCAAAGAATGCCAATGTGCTTACGAAGAATTGAAAAATGCTCTTACCACCGCACCCATCTTACGAGTCCTAGATTGGACTAGAACATTCCATGTGCATATAGATGCATCTAAGTTTGCCATTGGAGCTGTTCTGTGCCAACCTGGCAAACACAACCTTGATTACACAATGAGCTTTGCTAGCAGGCAGCTCACTGGCACAGAGATGAACTATTCCACTACAGAAAGGGAGGGACTGGCCATGGTGTTTGCCATTAAGAAATTTAGACATTATCTTTTGGCCACACCCTTTACCTTTCTTGTTGACCATCAAGCATTGCTCTATCTAGTGAACAAGCCTTGCGCTACAGGACGCATTGCAACTGACTATTTGACAAAATGGGCTGAAGCAAGAGTCACAAGGAAGAATGATTCAAGGACCACGTGAAGTTTTTATGGGAGCATGTCATCTCGAGATTTGGTTGCCCTATTGAGATAGTGAGCGACCAGGGCATCCACTTCATCAATGAGGTGATTGCCCACCTGCTCTCAACCTTCTTGACCATCCATAGGAAGTATTCACCGTACTATCCCCAAGCTAATGGCCAGGCAGAATCAACGAATAAGATCCTGGTCAACGTGCTCACAAAGGTGGTTTTCACTTCTCGGAGTGACTGGGATAACAAGCTCATGGCACCTTTATGGGCCTATCGAACAGCCTATAAAACAGCTGTGGGACAAACGCCCTTCAGGCTGACATACGGAACTGAGGCTATCTTGCCTTTATATTTTTTTATCCCTAGCTTGAGGATAGCGGTGCAAGAGCGTTGGGAAGGCAAAGAGGCTTGGACTAACTGTCTTGTCGAGTTGAAATGCCTCACTGAAACTAGACTCATCGCCACCCACGCTCTAAGTTGTGAAAAGGCATGAAGAAAGATGTGGTCTGATAAGCATGTCAAACAACATGATTTTGACTAGGGAAACCTTGTGTTGTTGTACTCTGTGAAGGGCCATAAGTAGAAAATGAATTTTTGAGGGTTAGGACCTTTTAGAGTGTGTGCCATCAGTAGGATGGGCAATGCTGAACTTGAAACACTGGAAGGCGAGGGCATAGGCTTTTTCAATGGCCGTCTCATGAAGAAGTACTACCCTCCCACACATCCTTTACATGAGCCCCCTATGATAGAGGCCCCTATCAATGTCTACATCGCAACCATCACCGAGATCAAGGATGATGAGGAAGCTATTGCTCCAACTTATTTACGAATCACGGCCATAGCCCAAAAGACACATTCTTTTGATGCTTTGATCGATGAGGGAGCTAACGTCAATATCCTAACCCATGCTCATTGGACCCTCATTGGTCAACCCCAGTTGCAGCCAGCTAATGCTAAACTTAGCCCATTTGGGGGCGACTCCTATGCACTCCTTGGGAAGTGCAAAGTAATTGTCTCTATTGAGTCTGAAAGTTTGCCAAATGTCTTCTATGTGTTGCCCAACATGAAGGAGGCAGGAAGGCGTCGCTGCTAGGGCGCACTTTCAAAAAACAAACCCATTGTTACGTCGATTACGACCTGCAGCGTATCCACCTCGCCATAAGAAAGGTGTGCGTCATGACAACTTTCAGCAAGGGCAGTGTGGGTCCCTCCAAGACCGCCACTCCACCAATAGAGAAGACCATGCCTAAGGCTAAGGAGGGGGGTCGTGATGTGTCACACCCCACTCAGTACACAAAACATCACCCCACCAAACCCACTCCTAAGGTTAACCTACATTTCAATGGGTACCTAAACATCAAGGCAAGCCTTCCCACAATAAGCAAACGCGACCCTACAGACCTAGGAACTCTCATGCAAAGCCTAGAAAGCAGCCTAGACACCAAAGCCGTAAATGCACCCTTAAGCCACGATGGGTCCCCATAACCCTATTATGTGCTCAAGGATACTACGAGGGCAACAATTGGATATGGGTGCCCGAGACATCAGTCCTTAAGAACAAATCCCTTACATAGCTTGTGGCCACACTTGCTTCAAGCAGCGTGTTCACTAAACAACCAGCCATACCTAAGACCCAAGCTATCAAATCTATGATAACCACAAAGGCCGACGCCCCAAAACCTAAGCCCATCTATCGGCCAAAGCCGCAACCCGCTGGCTCTAAACCAGCCACTATTGATGCTAGAGCAAAGTCTCTAGAGACTCGACTAATCAGGTCCATGCAGCTTAAACCCACTATGTCTCTCAAGATCTCACAAACCCATCAACTTACGCAACAGCTAGATGTCCCACAATCATCTAATGCAACCGACTCTTGCATGCTCAAAGCAGCTCACGATGAAGGTTGCACATCTTCCAAGCCGTAGGACACACAACTAACCTTCCAAGTGGATGCTCATCCCAAGGAGCAATCTAGCTGAACATCATTGCTCATGCATCCATCTAGTTCTGCTCCACCACAACCACCAGCAAGTCTTAGGCCTTCATATGAGCGACACTCATTTCTTGCTATGGCCAAGGACCTTGCTGCCAATTCAAGTGATGGCTTGGCTACTTGCATTAAAATGCTGGACAGCACATTCACAACCTTTGCCCGAAGTTATGAGCGACTAGACCTTGGCCTTCTTGATGAGCCACTTGCTTCTGAAGTCCATGCTTTACCATGCACCTGGGTGTTGAGAATCAACAATCACACTCAAACAGCCTCTTTGTATGGAATCTCAGGGTCAAGGATATGCAGGCTAACTTATCCCATATGCACAATGGTGCCTACTGCAGTTTCCTACTTTCCTATAAAGCATTGTACTTGCTTCCTTTCTCAATGCAATGATAGTACTCTTTTCATTTCAGTAAAGTGTCAATGTCATTGTCCACATACACAAGATTGTGTTTATGAGTCCAAGTCTCAATCTTGGAACCTAATTCACTTGTGTAACAAACAGTGTCCATTCCATCATGAGTCTACACTTCTCCTTCCATCCTCCATAGCTTCCGGTTATGTCATGCTCTAGATCCCGCATTTCAAACATGGTATCAGAGCCCAGTTGGGCATGGCATTGCTTCTCCAACCTCTCTTGATTCTTCTGAACCTCCATCCAGCTCAGTGTCAGTGTATGACTTCTTTTCTCAACTCTACTCTCACTGAAGCTTCCATGGCAGCCATAGACAGCAGCACCCTGTCAGATTGAACTGCTTATATCTCACTCCACAGGTCAAATCTCTTGGAGCTTCCTTCTGGAAAAGTATTCCCCAACTCATAAATCTTCCCTGTATCACATCAATCCAGGACATTGGACCATCTGGAGCTCAGCATTGTGAAAATCCCCAATCTCTGTTCTGTGTCTGCCATAGCCAGACAGGACCTACCTTGCTTGGAGCTTCCATAACTCTTCAATCAGGCAGAATTTCAACACGATTTCTTCTGGAGAAATGTTCCTTGGCTCAGGGCGCAGCTTCCTGTCACTTTAAACACCAACATTGATGATCTACAGCTCCAGCATTGCTCAAATTCGACCTCGCTGTCCAGATCTACGCTGATTCTGTTCGCGGCACCTGCGCACTGCATACTGACCACGATGTTGACAATCTCCATGGGGCTTTGGTAGCCCATGACATAAGCTTCCTAGATATGTAAAAAGTTTTGAAAATGATGCACTGTAGCTCCTGCAATCAGCAAAAAAACCAGGCCCCTGTCTCAGAAACCCTAATTCCACCATAGCCAAAAGCTTCAAAATCTTGACATTTTTCACTGTTTTTCTCACTGAAGTTATCAACAGTGATTTTAATCACTGAGCAATACTCTCTGAAGTTCGTTAAAGTACTGTCACTCAGATCTGAAGGCATCAGCATCAAATCAAGAAGGGGAAGATCACTTGGAGTAAAAGACTTTTGCAGATTTGGTATTCATTGACACTCAGTTAGTGCTTTTTAGCACTTGTGTCTCTCAATCAATTCTTCTGTTGCTCAAATCTAATAAAGTCTGAAGTTGATTTGCTACTGTTCCCGTAAATCTAACATGGGCAAAGACTCGCCAAATGCTCGATTCAAAGGAGTCGGATTCCACACTTGGCAAACCCGCATCAAGCTCATCCTGATGAAGAAGGGTCTCTGGGCCATCACAAATGGCAAAGAGAAGAAACCGCGGGATGCGGACCTTGCAACTACTTGGCAAAAGAATGATGACAGAGCCCAGGCTATTATCAAATTGGAGCTAGACGACAGTTATATCCATCATGTGGATAACTGTGAGACCTCACAGGATACATGGAAAAGACTTGACACCCTGTTCGGTGCACAATCTAAATCATCAAAGTATGGTCTCCTAATTGAATTCTTCAGGCTTGAAATGAAGTCCAGCACATCACTTGCCACACATCTTAATTACATGGAATGACTCCTAACCCAACTTGCAGGAATCAACATTAAAATGGATGAAGATGTTTGCATCGGTGTTCTACTTAAGAGCTTGCCTCCTGAATATAATAATGTATCAACAACTCTAATCAACATGCCAAATCCTGAACTTGTTGATATCCAGGCATCACTGTTAGAAGAAGAAAAGAAGCTAAAAACTAAAGAAGAACCAAGTACCTCTAGAGATGAGCATGCATTATATGTTGGCAACAGGTACAAAGGCAAGAAAGATCAGCTCTTTTGTGACTTCTGCAAAAGGACCGGACACACCGAGAAGTTCTGCCACACAAGAAAGAGATCCCAAAAGGCCTATCTAGTCGCAGTCAAAGAAGAAGAAGAAAATGAAGCAAAGGAAGAAGAAGATGAAGATCACCAGGATCGGAAGGACAAGACTCATCAGTCCTTGTACTCTCATAATTCTGATAGACTGTTTTAATAGCCTTGTATTTTTCCTTGCCCTAATGTTTCCTGCCATAAGCTATGTAAACTCCTTATGTAACTTGGCATTACAGTCCCTGTACACTTTGTGAGGCCCCTGTTACAGCCTCTGGATGTCCACCATGTTTATGGTACCCACACTTAGCTTTTTCTCCGACAGCCTCTGGTGTTTTGCCATGTCTGTGGTATGCCCACACTTTGCAGGTGGTTCTCACTACAGCCTCTACACACTTTGTGCCTTTCCTAGTTGTGATTGAGGAGGGGTGTTGAGAATCAACAATCACACTCAAACAGCCTCTTTGTATGGAATCTCAGGGTCAAGGATATGCAGGCTAACTTATCCCATATGCACAATGGTGCCTACTGCAGTTTCCTACTTTCCTATAAAGCATTGTACTTGCTTCCTTTCTCAATGCAATGATAGTACTCTTTTCATTTCAGTAAAGTGTCAATGTCATTGTCCACATACACAAGATTGTGTTTATGAGTCCAAGTCTCAATCTTGGAACCTAATTCACTTGTGTAACAAACAGTGTCCATTCCATCATGAGTCTACACTTCTCCTTCCATCCTCCATAGCTTCCGGTTATGTCATGCTCTAGATCCCGCATTTCAAACACTGGGAAGAGTACGACCTCATGACCATCAAATTCCCCAAGGTTGCAATTGAGCTTATCGCTAGTGGTGAAGTCTCAAAGGAGCAAGCAATCATCAGCAAGATGATGACATCATACCTGCTGGCTCTGCACCAATCCAAGAGCTTGAAGAGCTCTTGAGTCTTGCAAACTCTACCTCTTCATTCTTATAGCAATGGTATGACTTATGCCTCCAATGGGAGCGAAAAGGTTGCCAAATTATGACGAATGCTGAGCAGAGACGTGCAATCAAGGCTGTGGAATATGACCCCATGTATGTAGCTCCTACTCATTTTAGGGTTATGGCCATCCTACGTAACAAACTACTTGACGGCCATTTATTGGCCCATCCTTACAGCGACCAAGTCCTTACAGAAGAAGAGCTACATGTTGCTCACTGCCTCAAATCTGGCGATGTGCTACATGATGTCCTAACGTATATCACGCAAGCATCCATTAGACCGCACGAACTTGACCGTCATGCCCAATTGGAATACAACCCAACTTTCTACCATTGGTTGTTGTCAAATTAAACACATCATGCTGTGCTTTAATGCCCTTGCCTCGTCCTATTCAATCCTAGGAAGGAATTTCATCTTTCCACGAGGGGGAGGGGGTAAGTTGATCCGGAAAACATAACACAAAGAAAAAACATAATGAAGAGTTGAACTACGCATAAAAACTTAAGAGAAAAGCGCACTTAAGAGCAAAGCTACTGGCTGGAATACCCCTGTAGTCCAGGCAGAATGAACATCATCACAGGGGTCATCCCTCTACAGCAAACACTGCATGCCCCACCGCATCCCTCATCATATGTGCTTGATAATCCACTATTTAATCCCTATTATGTGAATAATTATGTCCTATCTTAGGGCCTAACCCTTGGTTCACATTTTTCAGGTTCCCCACTAGTAGCCGTCATGGAGCACATAGTGCAACTGGCCTACAAGGAAGCTCTCCGCCATCGAAGGGAGCATAAGGCACTAGCACATCCACTAGAACGGTGTATGCCTACTCTAAAGAGATACGCGCCAAAAAGAGGCCCCAAGAGACACCGCCCAAGAGGCAGAGGCCAAAAACTCCCCAAGCCAAGAGGACGAAGGCTCAAGGGAGCACCCAAGCTGCAGCAACACCAGTCACTTAGGCCCTCACCAAACACTCGAGCACCAGGTGCTCGAAAGAGGAAAAGGCAGCCAGAAATAAGCGGGAATTTGATGAATTATTTAAAAGTATTCTTGAAACAGCTGCGGCCAGGGACTACACCATTCGGGTCCCAACCAATATCTTCCCTGCCCAACCTGACAAGAGCCCACCATCGGCACGGCCCCAGTCATCTGTTCACCCAAATTCACCACGCCTCATACAAATAGAATAGGCCCTATGTTGTATAAGCTGCTTACCAAATGCCATTTTGTCATAACTTTTTGTCCTTAAGTGGTTAAAAGGACAGGCTCCCCAACTGTACAAACCTCCCTTACCTACTACTAACATATGTCATGTCTTTAACAAGCACCGATGATATGCATCGCAGTCAGCACCATAGGATTTTGATAAAGTAATATCTTTTTGTGTTGCATCTATCATTATAATTGATGCATGTGACTTGCATATACTCTCACGAAGTGTCAAGTGGATGTAGGACGACACATGTCTTTGTACGAAAGTGTTCAATGCCTAAGTCACCGCAAGACCAGCAATCTCACAGGGAGTCATGACGAAGCCTCACCGACAAAAGCAAAAATCACCCTTGCCAATCGCCCACATCGCATGGCCCAAAGCATGATCAGTGTGCCACTCTCTCTTTCTGGGTCAAACTCTACACCTGGCACTCACGGCAGTTGTTACCTCAATTGTACCAACATCGCACGTTACAAAGAGGTTTTACAAAATCTCTAGTGTATCTCCCCATCTCAACAACTGTTCCTCTAGCAACGAGGCTAGGACACAATCATCATTGTAATATCCAGTTTCGCAGCCTTTGAATCTCGACATTTCCCAATCCAATTGAAAGGCTGATAGCCTCAATGTATTGCAATGGTTGTACTCATGTTATTCTTTTTTTTTAAAGGGAAAAATAAAATGAAAGAAGAAAAAGAAAAAGAAAAGGAAAAAGAGAAAGAAACAAACAGAAAGAAAAAAAAAAGCACTCACAATCACAGCACGACACCTAGGGGTCCTCAAATTAGGTACACCCAGTGACCTTGGTCGGCTGGCTCTGTCATCCCTAGTCCCCTAGCCCTCTACACACCCCCCACAATTGTTCAGGGTATATCAAGGGCAGGACATACCTAGGGAGCTTGTCTCGCCTATGGTTAGACCTATCACCCTGATCCATTTGCACGATTCCTTTTTGCACTCCACCTTAATACCATTGCAATCTATCATGGTAAGCACCGCACGAATGGCCATGATAAGTACATTGTACTCATCGAGCAAGCCCAATAGCTACCAGCTACCAAAAGTTCAAATCAATGTGTTCAATTATGCTACATCGTGCTGTCACAACACAAAGGATGTCTCATACATCTTCATGTGTACTTCTCCTCAAGATGGACAACTTTGCTTCATCCACACATTGTTACGAGGAACCAGACCCGCAGTCTTCTAGCCAACAAAGAACAGCCATATCACCAACTCCAACAACCCTACCACCAACCACCCAGTGTAACATGCCCGCTTGTCCGTTTGCGGGACACATCCTAGTAGCCCATCGGGAGGGGGATCTAGAAGGCTCCGCCTGGCACTCGCATGGAATGACACAGGGTTTGCGATCTAGCTCTTCCCGAGTCTGCCCAGAGTGGAAGTGTCCAGCCGTTCCCACTTGGGATCGACCTGTGGTCATGGTTCCTTTCCTTTCAGCAAAGTCTCTTGGAAGAAGCTAGTGTTGATTTCATTGTCTTATTATCTCATCATTTGAGAAAAGTTCCCAGCTAACCAGGACCACCCTTCCATAGGACAAGGACCTAGGTCCACCGCACTTTCCTCAATTTTATTTAGTTATCTAGTTACCTAACACATTACGTTTGACATGCAAAATCAGCTTCCTTAATTTAACAAATTAATCACGGGTTCCTTCATGTAACTTAGGCACTGATACAAAAACAATGCCAAGCAAGTTCCTTTTTCTCTAATAACTGCTCTTTATTTATAAAAAATCCCGGAGTACATCCAATATCATGCCTGAAGGCTATCCCAGCAATCTCCAGGATTGCTGCTCCAAGTTCCACCCGTTGACTAGTACACGGACCTCGAGATCCCATCTCGAGTCACGTCGGCCTCTTGTACGGGATGCAGAGGCAAGGGATTTACAGCCAGAGCCTCCCCTAGCACCCAAGCATCCTCCCGATCCAAGTAGCACCCACGGAGAGACCTCTCACGGTGGGTTAGGTCCATTTACGCTGCACGGTTAACAACCCCCTTGGATAGGGCTAGGCAGATAGCCGGAGGTAACTGTTCCTGCCTCTCCCTCTAGGCTTTCAACTAAAGCATTAAGTGTTTTCCTTGAATTAGTTCCTTGAGCAAAGAGATCAAATAATGTACCTAAGTACAAGCACGAACCTTTCGGAGGTCGTTTGTGCGACCGACTACTAAGGTGTGACTCCTTTTCTACCCGGATGCTCCCAGCATTCAACCTTGGGTCTTTTCACGACTTGGCGAGATCCCAATAATTTCAAACAAGATTACACAAGCAAATGGTCTTGGTAAGTTGACTTATACTTGCCCTTTTCCCTTGGATTTTACCTTAGGGCATCTTAGTCCCTAAGTCAAGCATTAGTCGTCGGTCAAGGCAACGAACATGCCTTATTTGCAACCTAACCAAGGGTCTTTTAATCTCTAACTCCAACCAAGCTCAGATAACACATATGGCAACACATGATTCTTCATTGAGATTTTAAAGACGCAGCCTAGATTCATGCGATCTTTTCATTTCTCTTAGTGCGATTATATGCAGGATTTCCCAATCAACCTTAACCATCATGCACATTGTGCGTTTAGTATAGTTGTACCTCCTAAACGACTTTTATCTCTCTTTATTCCTGGCAACGAGTACTTAGTTCTAATGCACCAGATCACAAGTGATTTGCGTATATTAAGGTTTAGGGTTTTGTCTAACGATGCAAGTGTATCTCATTAACAGAAACTAACTTTTAACCATGTTTGCGAAACGTGAATTCTAAATGACTATTCATGCACTGAACTGGTTAAAAAGCTATAATTTTATGTGAAGTAAGGCGATAACCTTATCATATTATGCATAAGATCTTATGCAAATTCAATCTCTACCATTTCACACATACAACTTAGTTCTTAGAGTAAACAAAACCCTAAGCATGACATCAATCCTTTCATCCCTTCCATGAGAAATAATTCCTAAATTAATTTTTAACATTTAGAACCTGGGCTTGATTCATGTGTGCTGCGTTGGTCGTTCCGCTCGCCCCTCCAGCATTACCAGTGGCCTGGGTGCCTACGCTTCCCGCGACTTTCTCCAGCATTAGTCTGGACC
The DNA here is from genome assembly GCF_053477565.2 of Lygodium microphyllum. Classification (NCBI taxonomy): domain Eukaryota; kingdom Viridiplantae; phylum Streptophyta; class Polypodiopsida; order Schizaeales; family Lygodiaceae; genus Lygodium; species Lygodium microphyllum. The sequence goes on along the minus strand of NC_141156.1, from coordinate 62,709,617 downwards.
TTGATGGGTTTTGGGTTGACAAGCTTGGTAGAAAAGACCACTGGATGGGGGTCCTTCGCCGAGAGGGTGGCTTGAGCATGGCTCCTTGCAGTTACCAACTCTCACTCTTTCTTTCTCCCTCTCCCTCTTCTTCTTCTTTTCACTTAATCTCCTACTCTCTCTCTCTCTCTCTCCCTCTCCCACTTCCTTTCTCCTTCTGCTCCTCCCCTCTCTTTCTCTTCCTCTTCTCTTCTTTTCACACTTAGGAGTCCCAAGTCTCCTACACCCTCTTCCCCTAAATGGACACAGGAAGCACAACAGTCATCAAGTGCGGCTACTCGATCCCAATCTCTACCTACATCAGAGCTTCCAAATGTCCAAGAGGCAGGACACGACACCACCCTTAGCTCTCAACCTAAGGATGTGCCTGTGCAATCCACCGTGGCTAGATCAACGGATACTCGATCTACGCAAGTGAATGCTCTAAGGGCAACAAAAGGCACGACCACTTCTGATCTGCCTAAGGACTTGACACCGTAGTCTACCAATGGTAGCCAGTCCACTGAACTAGCCACCACTACTTCCAATCAGGGACCACAACAGTCACAATCTTTGGTCGTGACAGCACCCCTTGCGAAACGTGTCCTTAGTGGTTTACCTGTGGAGGAGGTGTCACAACCAACTTCATTGACAACTCCAGCACTTCCAAAGTGGCTAAAGCCTAGGCCGGAGGAGTTAAACACAAGGGAGTTGGCTGAAGAGCTAGACTCTCCAAAAAGGGAGGCAGTTGTATCCTCACAGCCGGACAAGGCTATTCAGCAGGCCATAACTGTGTCCCATGAGGACACACTAGAGAAGGGAAACATTGAGACCCAACCAAGCACATCACCGGTTGGCCTAGTCCAGAATCCTGAGTCGATGAGAGATGCACCTTCACGGACCAGGAAACAAAGGAGAAAACAGCGAAAACAACAGCAATTGCAGGTGGCTATGGACCCCAAGAACATTGAAACGAAGAGCGCTGGGAAGCCAATGAATAAAGCATCGAGTCCATCCACCAATGAACCCATTAATGTCTCTCCTAATAGCGGTGAAACCTCAGGCACATCTGTGTGCTCTAAAAAATCAAAGCAGCCGTTGCCATCAACAGTTGCTTTCGTTGCTTTCAACACTCAATCCACCAACAATAAAACTCACATCGACCAATCAAGAGTGGATACAACACGATCACAACAAGGTGACGAACTCACACTAGTCACATCCAAGAAGAACCATAACGCAACAACAAAGCCTCTAGAGAAACATGGAAACCCCAAGGGCATGATTGATCCCAACGTTGACCAATCTTGCTCATCTAGGCCTGAGCCCCCAGCTATGCTAAAGCCCAGGCAAACTCCTAGGTCCTTGCATGAGATGGCAACCAAGCAAGCCCTCGCTGAACATAGAAGTATCGTAGAATGCTTAACTGAGTTGCATGCTAAGCTCAAAGTGTTCGCACGTATCTACGTCCTTGCAGACATGGGCGCATGCCCTAAGGAGCAGCTTGAAGAATACTTGCCATTCCCCTTATCTTGGGAAGAGCAAGAACATCTTGACGAGCACTATAACAAGCTCTTACATGAACGCATGCAACTCATCTCTGACGAGGAGGCTAACAAACTGCGCTTAACCGTCACGTTCAATGAAGTGCTCTGCCGACCGAATCTCATAGACATAGAGCAACTAAAGCGACTAACAGAGGGCTGAAGTCAATTTGAATAGCGTTGGTGTGAATGCCGTGTTGCAATGGCCGAACTAGGGGCTCAGATCATGACAGTCTCTGAGGAGCGATTGGCCAAATGGCGATCCCAAAGGAACCCAACATATGTGGCACCAACTTCCCTTCGAGTGCTGACTGCCATTCGAGGTACGGACTTAGCCAAAACTAGCCTAGAGAGCCCTTTGATTGATAAGGTCCTCACATTGAGGAGGAGCTACATGTTGCCAGTAGACTCGGACAAGGTTCCATGCTGCTCGATGTGGCAAAATATCTATTGGTACTGAGTAAGCTACCACGAGTGCTGGATGCGTGTGCCATGCTCCAGTACAATCCCGACTTCTACAATTGGTTCTTATCCTCGTGAAGTGACATTATGTATATAAATAAACACTGATTCTTGTATCACCTTGTATAAACAATATCAACACACACAAGTAATGATAGTCAAGCGCAAGGAGAAGAGTTGGGTCTCACAGGCTAAGCTCCTCAAGTCCTCCTCTCGTCACACATTTAAAAGCCTTGTGACCATCCCCACCTCCAAGTGAAGGGCATGCAATCCACATTACCGCCATAGGAAGCCTTGCCCAACAACACTGATGGTGTAGACAGGGTGCAATCCCTTTCTATACACCTTCTTCCCTTTTTGGTCTAACTTTCCGAGGATGTGCCCTGTCCCACTCCATGACAACCAGTCCACACAACTTAGCATAAGCCAATATCTGCTAATGGCTGGAGGCAAAATGAACATAATCATGGGGGCCATCCCTCTACGACAAACACTGCATGCCTCACCCCTCCCCTTCTTGTCATATGCGCTTGATAAACCACACTAAAATCCCTTCCACGAGAACAGTTGTATTCCATATCAAGGTCTAACCCTTGGTTCGCACCTTGCAGGTCCCCCCCACGAGGAAAATATGGAAAGCCTAAGGCAGCTGGCTTGCAAAGATGCTCTCCGCTGCCGACGGGAACATGCAGCACGTGCCCCTCCACCGGTACGCTATGTACCCACCCTCAAGAGGTATGCCAAGAAGCGAGGCCCCAAGCGACACCGCCCCGGACGAAGGCCGAAGAACCCGCGGGCCAGGGGAGCGGACGCTCTGGGAGGCACACAAAATGTGGCAACGTCAGTTACACAGACCACCAATGCACGCTCGGGCACCAGATGCTCAAGGGCAGAAATGGCGGCTCGGGACAGGGAATTTAATGAACTGTTTAAAGACATTTTGGAAATGGTCATGGCCCGGGACTACACCATTCATGTCCCGGCCGACATGTTTCCTGCCCAGCCTCATGGGAGCCCCGCACTAGCACCGCCCCGGTCGCCTAGCCAAACGGACTCACCCCGCCTCGTACCTATCGACTAAATCCCTATGTTGTACAAGTGGCTCGACAAGTCAGCATGCCAAAACATTTGGTTTTTTGATGAGTAAAGGAGCAAGATCCCCACTTGTACACATTCATGTTACTTCTCGTTAATGTATGCGACCTTAACAAGCAATGAAATAGGCATCCCAATAAACATCATAGCATTCTGAAAAATTATGTCTTAACATGATTGCATTGGTCCGATGTACTTAACGCAAGAGACATGTACTCTCACGAAGTGACAAGTTGATGCAGAATGACATAGGTCAAGGTCTAGAAGCGTTTAATATCCACGTCACCACAAGACCACCAACCCCACAAAGAACCATTATGGAGGAAGTGACACACATACCAAGAAACCAAAGCCATGACGGAAACGCCACTAGATGAGAACCCAAGGACACCTCTGCAGAAAAAGCACATATTGCAACTGAGCATGGCCAAAGCATGATCATCGATTACCTCCTCCTTCTTGGCTAAACTCTATGTTCGGGCAAGAGCCACGCTCTCAACAAGGGCGAACGTCTCTTCATCATCCAGGATTCAATTCGCACGATGCTGTGCCCTTGTCCATGCACAGCTCACTCCAAGTGCTACCTCAATTGTTCGATGTCTCACATGTTACAAAGAGGTTTGCAAAATCTCAAGTGTATCTCTTTATCTCAACAATAGTTCCTCTAGCATCAAGGCTAGTAACACAATCATCTCTGTAATATCAAGTCTTCATAGCCTTTGAATCCCAACATTTCTCAATCCAAATGAAAGGCTAACAGTCTCAATGTATGGTATTGATTGTATTCACTTTTTCCACCAAAAAAAAAAGAACGAAAAAGAAAAAGAAAAAGAAAAAAAGAAAAAGAGCACACACGATCACAGCACTGCACCTAGGGGTCCTCAAATTAGGTACGTCCAGTGACCTTGGTCGGCTGGCTCCGTCCCTAATCCCCTAGCCCTTTGTATGTCCCCCACAATTGTTCAGGGCACATTAAGGGCAGGGCATACCTAGGGAGCTCGCCTCGCCTATGGTTAGACCTATCACCCTGAACCACTTGCACAATTCTTTTACCCTCCATCTCAATGCCATTACAATCAACAGTGGTCAGCAAGGCTTGAAAGACAATGGAAAAGTACACCATACGTTCCAAGCACTACAAGTAGCCACTAGCTACCAACAGCTAAGACATCAAGAAGCTTAATTATGCTACATTGCCTTGACAAGACCATAATGATGTCTCAAGCAATCTTCAAGTGTACTCCCCGTCTTCATTGACAAATTTTTCCATCAACTTAGCCCCTTGCTTTACTGACCCATTGCTATACAAGGAACCAGGCTGACCGTCTTCTAACTAAGTAATATCTAAGTATGCACAAGCACTCACATCATACCTGCACCGAAGTATATACACAGTTTGGGTCCTCAAGTGCAGGCCAATACTCTCAGCTTGCTTAGAGTTCGACCTATCTCCCAAACTAATTGCACTATGTCTTGTGCACAATAGAGAAGACTACCACTATCCTTAGGGAGAGACCACATGAGAGGTTTTCAATTGCAGATGTTGAAGACTCCAACGAAAGTTTTGTTCGATCTTCATCAACACCCAACTCTGAATGCTTATCCCTTACTATCTGATAAGCCCGCAAAGAATCGTCATGTACATCATCCCCAACAAACCAACACTTGTGCTAGCCATCAATGCAATCCCCAACACAGAATAGCCCTACCATCAACTCCAACAACCTTCCACCAGCCACCTTGGCCACCAACAGGCCCCCAGGACCTTCTGCCCCACCACCACTAACACTCCTCCATGGAAACCACAGGCGTCCTTGTCACCCACGTCTTCGGTGCATGCTACAGCCTGCTACCTACGACGGTGAGTGCCATGGGACTGGCACTCATCTAGGAGGGGGGTAATGTTAACCCTCAAATGAATGAAGGTGGAAAATCCAGAAAAGCTAAAGCAGAAGACAAAGATAAAGGCCAAGGCAAAGAGAAACGGAAGACAAAGATGCACAAGGAGAAGAGTCCTAAATAAGGGAGAAAGGCACACAAGGAAAAGCGCAAGTCAACTTTTGTAAAAGAGCGCAAGCGCATCATAGTTTAATTCAATGAGCGCCGGGCTCTCACCCGTGCAATTTGTAAATGTAGACGGGCGGTGGAAAGGAAGCTAGGAAGATAGAAGGACAATGGGAAAAAGGGCCTAGGCTATGGCCGGCCATGTAAAAAAGGGAAAAAGGGGATGACCGCCCAAAAGGGATTTAGGGTTATGTATATAAAGTTCAAAAGTGAATGAGAAGCTCATTCTTGTGTGTGGCCAAAAGTAGCTCTCTTCTTCTTCTTCTTCTTGCTTTCTTGAGCTTGTGCTTGAGAGAGGGAGTGTGAGGGTGTGAGGGAGTGAGTGTGTGAGGGTGAGGCACCGAGGAGGAGAAGCTCTCCATCTTCTCCTCTCTTCTTCTCTTCTCTTCTCTTCTCTTGTCTTGCTCGTGGCAATGGAGCTTGGAGCATGGAGCTTGAGGATGGAGCTTGCTTGAAGCTTGCACTTGGATCATGGAGCTACCGGAGTGCGCGGGAGAGGAGGTAACTCGAACGGCATGGAGGTAAGCTCACTACACTCGTAGATATGGTTGGCGCGTCGGCTATGTGAGAGGTAGCCCTTAGTGCTTGGCTTGGAACGCTTGAACAATAAGCAGTCCGTGGGTCTTGGCGGTTGAGTGAAAGCTCCCACATGTGCTCTCATTGTTTCAAGAACAATGTGAAGCTATGGTTCATGATCTTTTTCCTATTTAGAGTAGACTAGAGTATCATCAAAGAAGATGAGTATGAAGTCATCAAGATAGGGCCTAAAGATATCCTGCATTAACCTATTGAAGGTTGCATGAGCATTTGTTAGCCCAAATGACATCACTAGGAATTCAGAGTGTCCATACCTTGTGCTGAATGCAGTCTTAGGGATATCTTCTTCCTTGATCCTTATCTGATAATATTCGGATCTAGGATCTATCTTAGAGAAGATCTTCGCACCTTGAAGAGGGTCAAGTAATTCATCTATTCTTGGAATGGGGTATTTATTTATGATGGTTGATTGATTCAACCCTCTGTAGTCAATGCATAGCCGACGAAGCATTCCATCTTCCTTCCATTGGAACAGTACTGGAGCTCCCCATGGCGAATTGCTAGGATGGATGTAGCCTTGGTCTAACAGTTGCTTGAGTTGCTCTTTCAGTTCAATAGCTTCCAGGATGGACATCCTATACGGTCTCTTTACGACAGGTGCAGCTCCTGGCGCCAGCTTGATTTCGTGGTTGACTTCCCTTTGAGGAGGAAGTTCTGTCAGCTCTTCAGGAAATACGTCTATGTATTCCCTTAACCATGAAGGTTCTTCCCCAAATTCCTAATTCTGATCTAGCTTATTTAGTTCAATCAGATAGACAGGTAGGTCCTTTCTAACTCCTTTTATTATCCGTGTTGCTTTTGCCAGCTGAATTTTTGGCTTACCAGCCTCTCCTTGAGTTGTAACTAGTTCCCCTTTAGAATTTTGGAAGGAGACTTGGCCCTTTCCACAGTGGATGTGGGCATCATTGGGTATTAGCCAATCCATTCCGAGCAAACATTCATGGACACCTAGGTTCATTACCCTGAATCTCACCGAAGTCGGGTTCCCACCCAGTAGGAATTTCACCTTAGTAGTTTGCCTAGTACAAGAGACCTCACAACCATTTGCCAATTCCAAAGTAAAGTAGGTGCGTCTATTGTGGCTATCCCTAGCCTTTTTGCATAAATCGATGAAATGAAGGAATGTGTACTGCCACAATCGATTAGGGTTTTGAAGCTTTTACCTTCATAATCCGATGGAGATTGGATCACCGAGAATTGGCGATTCGGACCCTTCTTATGAAGAGCAGCGTGAACCATTGCCCTCTCAATGTCAACATCCATGGATGGATCTTCTTCATCACCCAGCTCCTTGTTGGCAACACTGGAGGTTCTCCCTCTGGCCATGACGGTGGCTCCTTGGCCATGGGCGGCTCCTTGGAATGGCCCTTGACATTGTCCTCTGCTAAGCTTGGGACACTGTCTCTTGAAGTGTCCAGGCTCGTTGCAATGGAAGCAACAGAGATTACGGCCATTACCTTGTGTAGGAACAAAGTTATTGACAGCATTGGTCCTACCTTTCTTCCTTTGTCCCTGATTCTGACCCTGCGCTCTCTTAGCCTGAGCCCTATACATTCCCTTGTTCTGATCCCTGTAAGGCCAAGTCCTATTGTTCCTTGGCTTGGTCTGCATCTCCTGTATTATTGGTGCAGCTCGAATGAGTGCATCTTGTAGGTCCGTTGGGCACATTGATTCCAAGCGGGTGTTTATGGTTGGATTTAACCCAGCACAAAACTTTGACACCTGTTGTGTCATATCCATTGGAGGCGCGTACTTTAAGAGAGAGACAAACTTTGAATAATATGCATCAAGGGATAGTCCAAGCTGCTTCAGTTCATAGAATTCGTTCATCTTCTGTGTGCAGTAGGCAAGTGGCAGATACCTCCCTCACATAGCTTCCTTAAGCTTCTCCCAAGTGACTGTCGCTTCCGAGATCCCTTGGTCTCTACACCACTGTTTCCACCAAAGTCTTACTTCGCCTGTAAGCTTAAGTTTGGCGAGCATAGCTTGGTTAGCAGGTGCAATTCCTGTTGCCTCAAAATAGTCCTCCATGGACTCGATCCAGGTTTCGGCGTCAGTTTGAACAGTCCTCCCCTTGCCATCAAACTCAGGTGGCTTGATTTGTTTGAGAAGGAACTTCTTCTCTTGAATCACAACTGTACTTAGCGCAGGGGTCAGACTTGGAACCTGCACTTGGGGTTGCACCTGGACAATAAGATTCTTTATGTTAAAAACTTATCAAACGTTTCTCATATTATGTTAGCATGACCAGCATAGCTTTTAGCCAAATGACCTAATCACTTAACTCCTTTGCCAACATTTACAGTCAGGATAGACATTAGTAAAAATTTTGTTCATTCATGAGGGCATAGCCCTTTGAGTACATTTATTTTGGAAAAGTAGAACAAGCTGATTGGTACATCAGTTTAGGGAAAATAGGATTGTGTTACAATCGGCTACAAGGACTGAGTAATAATATGGAGTGGGGTCATGGATTTTCAGGAAACGATAAGTCATAGGAAGCTTGGGGTATCCCTTCCTTTGATACCCGTTCTTCTCATAGCGCCCTAGCACTTTGATTTTGTCTCGGCAGGGATCACCCGAGTCACTTCTTCATACACATACTTGTTCTGCTTGACTTGCCGACCGCCAACATGCAGGGTTGCGTTTGCGTGAGCTTCGACAAAGATGAATAGCTTCACGATCTTTAAATCCTCCATCCACTTGATTCTCTTTAAGTTGGTCTAAAGGTACGCAAGTCAGTGGGCTGCTATGTAGTATATTCTTGATTCTCCCATCCATCTCCGTTCCACATATAGGGGTAAAGGATTATAGATGTAGTCTAGAATATTCATCATGCCTAGCCTCCGTTGATAATCCGAAGCACGTATTGTAGTCATAAACATAACCTGGAACACCAAGAATTTGTTCCATGCTTCGTGACTCTGCAACCCAGCATCCATAAATCAGGAAATGTTTTCAACAGAAAACACTACTCTATTCCACTCACCTGCCCCTGGCTGTCCCCTTATTCCCTTTACTTTCCTCCATTAAGTTTCTTTATAAATCTTAGATCCCGTTGGTTCACTCTGATACCAACTGTAACATGCCCGCTTGTCCGTTTGCGGGACACATCCTAGCAGCCCATCGGGAGGGGTTCTAGAAGGCTCCGCCTCGCAGGGAATGACACAGGGTTTGCGATCTAGGTCTTCCCAAGTCTGCCCCAAGCGGAAGTGTCCAGCCATTCCCACTTGGGATCGACCTGTGGTCAGGGTTCCTTTCCTTTCAGCAAAGTCTCTAGGAAGAAGCAAGCGTCGACTTCATTGTCTTATTATCTCATCATTTGAGAAAAGTTCCCAGCTAACCGGGACCACCCTTCCATAGGATGGACCTAAGTCACGTCCATCGCACTTTCCTTAGTTTTCTTTAGTTATCTAATTACCTAACATATTACGTTTGATATGCAAAATCATCTTCCTTAATTTAACAAATTAATCATGGGTTCCTTCACGTAACTTAGGCACTGACACAAAAACAATGCCAAGCAAGTTCCTTTTTCTCTAATAACTGCTCTTTATTTATAAAAAATCCTGGAGTGCATCCAATATCACGCCCGAAGGCTATCCCATCAATTTGCAGGATTGCTGCTCCAAGTTTCGCCCATTGACTAGTACATGGGCCTCGAGATCCCATCTCGAGTCACGTTGGCCTCTTGTACGGGATCCGGGGGCAAGGGATTTAAAGCCAGAGCCTCCCCTGGCACCTAAGCGTCCTCACACTCCAAGTAGCACCCACGAAGAGACCTCTCGTGACGGGTTAGGTCCATTTACCCAGCACAGCTAACAACCCCCTTGGATAGGGCCAGGTAGACAGTCAGAGGTAACTGTTCATGCCTCTCCCTCCAGGCTTTTAACCTGAAGCATTAAGTGTTTTCCTTGAATTAGTTCCTTGAGCAAAGAGATCAAATAATGTACCTAAGTACAAGCACGAACCTTTCGGAGGTCGTTTGTGCGATCGACTGCTAAGGTGTGACTCCTTTTTTTCCTGGATGCTCCCAATATCCGATCTTGAGTCTTTTCGCAACTTGGCAAAATCCCAATAATTTCAAACAAGATTACGCAAGCAAATGGTTTTGGTAAGTTGACTTATACTTTCCCTTTTCCCTTGGGTTTTACCTTAGGGTATCTTAGTCCCTAACTCAAGCATTAGCCGATCGGTCAAGGCAACAGACATGCCTTATTCGCAACCCAACCAAGGGTCTTTTAATCTCTAACTCCAACCAAGCTCAGATAACACACATGGGAACACATGATTCTTCGTTGAGATTTTAAAGACGCAGCCTAGATTCATGCGATCCTTTCATTTCTCTTAGTGCGGTTCTATGCAGGATTTCCCAATCAACCTTAACCATCATGCACATTGTGCGTTTAGTATAGTTGTACCTCCTAAACGACTTTTATCTCTCTTTATTCCTGGCAATGAGTATTTAGTTCTAATGCACCGGATCACAAGTTATTTGCATATATGAAGGTTTAGGGTTTTGTCTAACGGTGCAAGTGTATCTCATGAACAGAAACTAACATTTAATGTGTTTCTTTTATCCATATTTGCGAAACGTGAATTCTAAATGACTATTCATTTTATGTGAAGTAAGGTGATAACCTTATCATATTATGCATAAAATCTTATGCGAATTCAACCTCTACCGTTTCACCCATGCAACTTAGTTCTTAGAGTATACAAAACCCTAAGCATGACATCAATCCTTTCGTCCCTTCCACGAGAAATAATTCCTAAATTAAATTTTAACGCTTAGAACCTGGGCTTGATTCGTGTGTGCTGTGTTGGTCGTTCCTCTCGCCCGTCTAGCATTATCGGTGGCCTAGGCACCTACGCTTCCTGCGACTTTCTTCTTGGGAGCCATTCGTCTTGTAGAGATTGGGCCGCCCGGACCTTGACAGGTTTCAGGTTGACAGGCCGGCTTGGTAAAAAAGACCGTTGGATGGGGGTCCTTCTCCGAGAGGGTGGCTTGGGCATGGCTCCTTGCAGTTACCAACTCTCACTTCTTTCTTTCTCCCTCTCCCTCTTCTTCTTCTTTTCACTTAATCTCCCACACACACTCTCTCTCTCCCTCTCTTCTTTCTCCACTTATTCTCCTACTCTCTCTCTCTCTCCCTCTCTTCTTCTCCTTCTCCCTCTCCCACTTCCTTTCTGCTTTTGCTCCTCCCCTCTCTTTCTCTTCCTCTTCTCTTCTTTTCTCCTTCTACTCCTCTTCTTCCTCTTTTTCTACTACTACTTTCCTCTTTCCTTCTACCTCTTCCTCTTGTTCCTCTACCTCTCTCCTTCCCTCTCCCACTCCTTATTTTCCTCTCTCCTTCTCCTTCTCTCCCTCTTCCTTTTTTCCCCTCACTACTTCTTGTTCTCTCCTCACTCCTTCTCTCCCTCTTCTTCCCTTCTCTCTCTCCCTCCTTTCTCTTCTCTCCTTCTCCTTCTCTCCCTCTTCTTCCCTTCTCCCTCTCCCTTCTTCTTTCTCTTCTCTCCTTCCTTTTTCTCTTCTCTCTTCTCCCCTTCTCCCTCTCCCTTCTTCTTTCTCTTCTCTCCTTCTTTTTTCTCTTCTCTCCTCCTTCTCTCCCTCTTCTTCCCTTCTCTCTCTCCCTCCTTCTTTCTCTTCTCTCCTTCTCCTTCTCTCCCTCTTCTTCCCTTCTCTCCCACACCCTTCTTCTCTCTCCTCACTCCTTCTCTTCTCACGGCCGAGTTGGATGCCGCTCACGGGGGGAAACGACTTGTTTGGAGGGCCCAGGGAGGGTCCTGCAACAATTAGTCAATGGGGGGGGGGGGGTGACTAAGGTCGGAGGGCCCAAGGCCCGCTTCAGTAGGACGACAGGGGGAGGTGACGTGCGGAAGGCTGGGTGGCGGAGCAGCCGTCAGTAGAGGCTGCTGTTGCAGCAGATCGTAGGGGGGGGATCGTGATCGGACGGCCAGGGGGGAATGGTGCAGTAGGCAGACGGGGGAAGGGGGTGTCGATGTAGCCTCCTCTTCCTTTTTGGGGAGGGGATAAGCTCTCCCCTTATATAGGGGAGGGGAGGAGGTAGGTTGCATGGCCACCCCTCCACCTGGAGGTTGCATGCCTCCCCCCCCATCATCCACCACTCCCACTCTCTCTCCCCCTTCCCCGAGTGCTGTCGGCAGGGAGAGAGGGGGGAGTAAAAAAATTTTGAACTTAATGAAAAAAAATCCTTTTCTTTTGAAATTTTAGGGGAGGGTTCCTATGGCCCATTACACCCAGGCTAATAACGTGCCCCCAATGACCTTCCTCCGCACCACCACCAACACGCCTCCACGGCAACCACAGATGTCCCACATCTTTGGTACATGCCAAAGCCTACTACCTACGATGGTGAGTGATATGGGACTGGCACTTGTCTAGGAGGGGGTAATGTTAACTCTCAAACGAACAAAGGTGGAAAATCCAAAAAAACTGAAGCAAAAGACAAGGCCAAGGAAAAAGCGAAACGAAAGGTGAAGGCGCGCTAAGAAGAATCTGGAAACACAAGAAGTGCAGAAAAGTTCTAAATCAAGGAAAAAGGCGCACGAGAAAAAGCGCGAGTCTATACTTTTGTAAAAAAGCGCAAGGTGCACCATGATTTATTTTAAGAGTGCCGGGCTCTCACCCGTGCAAATTGTAAAGGTGGTTGGATGGTAGGAAGGAAGCTAGGAAGATAGAAGAACAATGGGATAAAGAGCCTATATCGGCCATGTAAAAAAGGGGATAAGGGGATGACCACCCAAAAGGGATTTAGGATTTTGTATATAAAGTTGAAAAGTGAATGAGAAACTCATTCTTGTGTGTGGCAAACAGCTTCTTCTTCTTCTTCTCTTCTTCTTGCCTTCTTGCTTGTGCTTGAGAGAGGGAGTGAGTGTGTGAGAGTGAGGAATCGAGGAGAAGAAGCTCCCCATCTCCTCTCTTCATCTTCTTCTCTTCTCTACTCTTCTCTTATCTCGCGCGGCTATGGCGAATGGAGCTTGTTGAAGAGGGATTGAGGTTGCTTGAGCTTACCTCAAGGATCATGGAGCTATCAGCATGCACAAGAGACGAGGGTACTCGATTAGGCATCAAGGTAAGCTCACTACACCCCATAGGTAGGGAGGGCGTGTTGGCTATGTGAGAGGTAGCCATGGCCACTCGGCTTGAAACCCTTGACCAATAAGCGGTCCATAGGTCTTGGGGGTTGAGCTTGTAGCTTCCTTCAACATCCACCCAAGTTAAACACCCAAATAATGAGCACATCTCTGATCATGTACATTAGCAAGCATCCACCTAGATTATATATCAAAATACTTAGCATCTATACAACTCTTGAACCACACCTAGCACCCCTCTAGGGTCATAAGGCCTTGGGCGGGCATCATACACTAAAGGCTGTGGAACCTCCATATGCATGCTCGAAATGCACCCATCAACAAATACATAGCAATAGGCCTGCTCTTTCAAAATCCATTGTATGGGAAGGGAAGCTACTTCTCATAACCTTTTAATCAATTCATCCAACACACTCAGACTATCTTTGAAAATATCTAACCATTCCAAATCCTGAAGCATCTATGTATTTCCTGTCAATGCATTAGACAAAGCATCCAAAACATTCAAAATTTGTGGAGCATCACATCTAACATCCTTTATAGGCATATCCTCGAGCTTATGAACTGCCTCAAAAACTATAAATGTATCTTACAAATCATGTGCATCTAGCAAATCACCAATCTCCCTTTGAGTCCCTGCATTATGTAAAACATAAGCTTCATAAGCCTCTTCATATGCACTAAGAAAATTTGCATATGCAATGGCTTACTCTATCACTATAGGCTCTTCCCAGGCATTCATGGTATAACTAGTCGGTATAACTAGTCAATACATCAATAGTCTCGACTACATCCAATAGTACATGAGCCTCATAGGTTTCCTCATAGGCACTCAAAAAATCTACATATGCATTGTCCTTGTCATCTACTTTAGGCTTACTCAAGACATCATCTACATGGATACTTAGAGCATCAAACGTAGTTGCATAAACATCATCTGTGTGGAGACTTAAAGCATCCATAGTAATTATAGAGACCTCATCGGTACGGCAACTCAAAGCATCACTAGCATAAGCATCCTTGGTAGAAAGTAGTAAACCTTGGGCAAAAGCTTGTGCTTCCTCTATACGTTTATCCTTCTCTGGTTACATCTACATCCTTAATTCCTCCTCTTTTCACATTTGAGGTGCCTCCTCTATCCATCTTCTTGCTTCTTCCTCATTCCACCTCCTTTGTTCTTCCTCTTCTTGCTTCTCGCATTGCTGCTGTCGATACTTATATGTTGCAATAAGCCTCTTGCATAAGTCCTCAAATTTCTTCCAAAATCCATAAGTGACATAAGTTACATATCCAAGCTCACTCATCTCTGCACTGACATCTAGCACTTGTTGTATCTTTCACATACAAAGCATATGTTTACCCTTAAACTCATCCAATTTCATCAAGGACTTATAATCTTCAAGGACCATTAGACATATAACCAAAAGTTATATCCCAACTACATCATCTATGTATCTAAGTTCAAGCAGCTTTTGAAAATACTCCATAACCTACTCTATATCTTGTCCCAAAAGTATCTGTGCATCTACATCCATACCTGCATCTATACCTGACTCTTCACCCCGGCCTTCATGTTGGGTTCACAAAAAAGATGTCAAGATAATCTACAATATGTAAGGAAGACACCGAGTCTCTAGCTGTGGGAGTGAATAAAAATAGTAATGGATGGATAGATTTACACAATGTTAGAGAGATTCTTAAGCAAGTATTAATAGTAATAAGAGATTAGGGAGATTCTTGTATAATGAGAGTAAAGATGATGATAGAGATTACATAGAGTAAAGACCAATGAGAGATGAAACAATGCACATACAAGAGATCAAAGGCTCAAAGTATCCCAAAACCAATCCTTGATTAAGAAAACCCATTTACAATGAGTCTCTCCTTCACCATGTCCTGTTTCACCCTCTTATACCCAAAAACTCGCACCAAACACTAGCTTCTACTATGCTACTCAAACACCAAATCTGATGGTCCCATTGGCTTCGAAAGGGAGGTAAAACCGCAACTCTTGGTCAGAATTCATCCAGATTGCTTCTTCTTCCTCCTCATCTTCCAGAGTGTTGTTTGTTGCCTGAAATTTGGGATCGCACACGGTGCGAATTTGGGAGCCTTGCTTTTTGTATGAGATCTCCAAAAGTATCTTAAAAGCAACTTACTTTTTACATGACAACCTATTCTAGAAGTTTATTCCATCTTTTGAGGATATTTATAAGAAATAATGTCCAAAATATAAAAAATAGGGTAAAATTGTCCAAAAATCCTATCATTTTGAACCATCCATATTATGGATAATAACACTAATAACTAATATGACATCAAATCTCTAGATTAGTAAGAAAGCCAAATGATGATGCACTCGAGGGTTTTTCACACTATGTCCATGTAGCGACATAACAACGTTGTGACTAACCGTTGTCTGTTAAGCTCTTGTTTTGCCAGAGTGTAGCACTTGATGGTATAGTGCAAGTGATAGAGACAATGTTTAAACAATGAAGGGTTCAAGTCTTCGTCCGCAACCAAAATGTCGATTTTTGGTTCACACAATTAGAATAGAAAACGAAATCAACAAGAATGTTAGTTTTTTGTTCATAGAGTTAGAATAGAAAACGAAATGAAATGTTCATTTTTAACGTTGGAACTTCAATCCAATCCAACCTTACGAATTGTTTGATTTTAACAGTGCATATGAGAGTTAACCTCGTAATCCTTCTATTAGAATAAAATGTGTGCATGAAGTATCTTAAAATGAAAAAGGATAGGGATCTTGGAGGGATCTGAACCTGGTGCTCTTATCTTTGCTATGCATCACCACTAAGATACATGGCAGTCGATGTCATTCTAACTTTTTGTTAATAATCTTATTATTCAAAATCTTTTACTATATTTAATGAAAGGCTTTCGAAGGGACACATGTCCACTCCATGCATCGCCTTGCAAAGACATGTGTCCATAACATCATCGATAGCTCTCACAAAGGCTCCCCCAAATATCCCGTATAGGCAAAGAGTTGCATGGGGAGGGGGGGGGGGGGGGGGGGGGGGGGGGGGGGGGGGGGGGTGGGGGGACTATAAAAGAAAGGGGTGGCATTCCCTTTTTTCAATATTTTAAACTTATAAGCCCCCCCCCCCCCCCCCCCCGTGAGGCCTGCCAGTTGGGATTTAATTTTTTTTACAACATAAAAAAATGCGTCCCCTAACCATCGCTGCCGCAAGACTTGACATTATTAATCATTAATGTTGATAACATAATTATTAATTATTAATATGTAATTAATGTAAATAATGATAACTTAGTATAATCATTTATATTATTATAATTAATAATTAATAAAATTACGTTAATAATGTTTTAACATAATTAAGGAAAGTAACATGTAAAAAAATTATTAATAATCATATAATTATTAACCATTATTGATAATTAATTACATTGTAATTATTAATAATATAATTAACATAAGTATTAATAATGTTTAAAATGTAATTAATAATTAATAAGTAATAACTTTGTAATTACATTATAATTATTCATAATCTAATTAATACAAATAATGTACATATTAATAACATTAATACTATAATTATTAATTAATAATTAATTTAATTACATTAATAATATTTTTATTGAGGTTATTAATGTAATTTCTAATTTAAAATGTTATTATAATTATATAATATTAATAATTAATTTAAATATATATTACATATTTATAATAAGTTATTAAAATTATTAGTAAATTTATAAATGTAATAAGTAAGATTAATAAAATATAAAAAATATATAGATATAAGATAATAAAAGATGTGGAAAGAGAGAGGGTAAAAAATTTTGGAGAGGGAGGAAAGGAAAACTAGCGAGAGAGAATTAAAAACTTGAGAAATATATTTTAAAATTTTATGGGAGAAGAGGGGAGGAAAGAAAAAAGTGATACATACAAATATATACATCTTTAACTATTATTACCCAAAGCTTTTGAGGGAGAGACCATGCGTCATTTTTTTGCCTCTCCCCCAAAAGCTTTAGGTTGTGCCATGTGGCACCATTGCCTCCCCCTTCTTGCCCTCTTCCTCCCTCTCTCTCTCTCAAGTGTCCCCCCCATCTCTCTCTCTCTCTCTCTCTCTCTCTCTCTCTCTCTCTCTCTCTCTCTCTCTCTCTCAATTTGTGCATGGACCTCGATCTATGCATGGACCCTCATTTTTCTCTCTCCTCTCTCTCTCTAAATTGTAGGCAACATTGACAGGGCAGTTCGAATACTCTCTCTCTCTCTCTCTCTCTCTCTCTCTCTCTCTCAATTTGTGCATGGACCTCGATCTATGCATGGACCCTTATTTTTCTCTCTCCTCTCTCTCTCTAAA
This sequence comes from Lygodium microphyllum, assembly GCF_053477565.2. Classification (NCBI taxonomy): domain Eukaryota; kingdom Viridiplantae; phylum Streptophyta; class Polypodiopsida; order Schizaeales; family Lygodiaceae; genus Lygodium; species Lygodium microphyllum. The sequence continues at coordinate 62,692,360 of NC_141156.1, read as the reverse complement.
TTGTAGGCAACATTGACAGGGCAGTTCGAATACTCTCTCTCTCTCTCGCTCTCTTTCTCTCTCTCTCTCTTTGTCCTCCCCTATGGAGTTAAGCGAGAGGTGTGCGTGGTAGACAACAAACACCTTCATTGGAAGAGAAAGAAAGGTGTTGCTTCCATTGACGGGGCAATTCGAATGCTCTCTCTCTCTCTCTCTCTCGTGGAGTTAAGCCTTAGGTGTCTATGGTAGACAACTGAGGCCTTCATTAGAAGACTTGCATCGATGGGAGTTTGAATGCTCTCTCTCTCTCTCTCTCTCTCTCTCTCTCTCTCTCTCTCTCTCTCTCTCTCTCTCTCTCCTATGGAGTTAAGGCGGAGGTGTCCATGGTAGAAAACAAACACCTTCATTAGAAGAGAAAGAAGGCCTCGGTTGCATGTGGCGGTGCCTCAATAGGGCAAAAGGATGTAGATGGCAAGACACCGTGCTCTTGTAGTTGCCTCACTTGCAAGGTTTGGTGTTGCTTTCATAGTGGCTACAGGTGTTGTGGCTTTGATCACCCCCTCTTTGTCTCTCTCGATCTCTCAATCTACATGCCCCCACCCATAATGTTGCTACATGAGGGGAGAAAGGGCATGCATTTGATGCCTTGGGCTTCTAAACCTTGTTTAACGTGAAGGGGTGTGAGCTCAAAGGCTTATGGGAGCTTGCAAGCGATAGAGAATAAGACCGTGTGAAGATATGCCATTGGTGTGAGATACACACACACACACACACACTAGACAAGACAATGTCATAAACCACAAATGAATCATTATGCTAGATTGCTTTATTGTTGATGTGTTGCTCCATTGCTATGGATTTGAATGTGTGTGATAACTTCTGATTGGTGATTTAGATTCGAACTTAGCAACGCTTTGGCTGAGAGCAGCAAGTGGCTTTCACTGCCAATGTAGACAGGGGTTGCTAAGCAAATTGTCTATGTTCCAACTAGTGGCATTTTTAAGCAAGGTGGCTTGGTTGTTTCAACTCAGGCAACATGCATAAGCAAAGTGTTTTTTGGTTGGTGCATGTGTGTTGTGCAAGTGATGTCCTCTAGCCTGTCAATGATTCATGATTCACATTGTCCAAGTTTGTCACTATTTGCATGTGTTATCACAAACTCATGCACACATTCACACATCTAATACACTAGACACACCCATTCACACACTCACACCCCATTCATACAACATAGTGCAATTACACATCGAACACACCCCAACCACACATGTACACTAAACACACATGAGGGGGTGGATGGGCACCTACATGATGGACATGATCATGGCAATGATGATTATTATGATCATCAAGAAGTGCAACATATTTGCCGTATTAGATGCGATATGAGAGCAAACATATCAGAAGCTAGCATTGAAAATGATTTTGGTGCAAATGATGCTCAATCCACAAACTCCCTCCCCATCTCTCTCTCTCTTATGATGTATGCAAGGATGGTGCAAGTGTTCTCTGGAGGGATATATGAAGGAGATTCTCTCTCATCCCCTTCTTGATGGCACATGTATATGGCATGAGGGGGACAAGAGGGGTTGCAACTATATAGGTGAGGAGTAGATGCAAGTGAGATCTTGATCTTGATATCTTACTCTCCTCCCTCCCTATATTGAACAAGGTGAGTAGCATGTTATGTTTCTTGCAAGTTTTTCTCCATATATATATATATAACAAGGTGAGTAGTATGTTAGGTTCTCTCAATAATTGATATGGAAAAGCAATACGGTAACTATTAATAGTACAAGTGTTCCATAATGGTTTTGGGGTCTCTCATGGTTTGTTTTTTAAGGACTCAATTGGCCGTGAATCACAAAAGACATGTATCAAGTAGTGAAATATGTTAATAAATAGTAACAATGGTGCTTCAAAGTTTAGCGCGAAAATGCCAATCTGGTGTGTAGTGCTAGCATTGGCGCGAAACACTGGGAGAAAACTAGCTGTGGAACACCTAGTATTGGGTTATGGGAAAAATGAGTTAGTTTTTGTGACTGATGGAAAGCAAAATGCGGGTCCGCTACCGCGCGACTCCGCTAGCGACAAACATACCAGCCGCGGCAGCCGCCCCCCCGCGCGCCGCTCCTCCTCCTCCTCCTCCTCCTCCTCCTCTCGGCCGGTTGAGACTATGGGCCTGCTCTACCCATGCTCTCACATCCATCCGGCTGCTTCCCATTGATGATGGGGAGGAGGGAAGGCTAGGCACTCTCTCTCGCACTTGGTTTATTATTCCTTCACCGGCCCGCTCCCTCACTTCATATATCTCCCTCTCATTGTCATAACCTGCTAGACGCCGGCTTGTGGTCTGTGTACCCCCCCCCAACCCTTTCGTGAAGAGGAGGGAAGTATATATACTCCCAGGAGGGGGCGCCACACGATGGAGGGGAGGGGCTATGAAGTCATCAACTGGCAAAGAAGAAAGAGGTATGACGCGAGAGAAAGACCAGAGGGAACTTGGAAGGGTCCGCCATGAAAATCGGGATGGGGGTGGTGATAGAGAGAGTGATGTGGGTTGGCTGCCTAACAGGCGTTGTCTTAACATTATATCATCCTTATTAATTAACTATTGTGACTAACTCACTAACTCTACTAACTTACATAACATACCTATTCTAATCTTGAGCGTTTCAATTTGACTTGCAGTCCACCTTGGCTTTAGTACTGATACGAACGCGATCCCTATTTGATTATCTATACTCAAGGACGAATACATATTGCTAAGGAAGGATGACATATATCACAATTAAGGTGGTGGTTATGGTTTTGGGGGAAACCTAAAGGCCAATACAATTTGGACTTTTGAGTGGGGACCTAAGGGTTTTTTTTCCTTTTGGAGGGGCGGGGGGGCTAAGGTTTTAGGTATTGGTGTGTTAGGGTTGTGGAATGGGTTCAAAGATTTTACAGTGGGAGGTGTGAGGTTCCCGTCGCTAGTTAATGCATAGGAGGCAATCTTCAATAGTTGCTGGAACACCTCTTTGTGAGTTGCACCACTTACACTCCATAGGAAGGATGGACTTGCCTTGTTAGGTGGTCCCTATACGCTGTAGAGGAACGTCCAAGTCTCATCCCAAAACAATCAAGCCTAAGACTCCATAACGTTTTAAGCTAATCCAAAAGGTAGTCTATAACACCCCTCCTATAAAGAGAAAGGATGAGAGTAATAAGCACTGCAGTTTGTTCAAGGAGAGATGAAATGAGGGCAAGTGATGTGTAACCCCTTTGTTGTAGCATAGTCATACTCGTTCCCATAAAACAAAGTTAGCTTGGATTCTATCTCACTACACACACGGTCATGGCTAGTCAACTCTACTCCTTAACAATAATGAAGAAAGCGACTTGGCCAAGCAAGTTTGCCCATTCATAAGATGGGAATGTTTGGGATCTCTGTCCACTTGCATTCCACCACATGTACCCAACAACCTTAAGTCATTTAAGAAGTTTGTCTACCACACTCTTTGGACATGCACAAATAGCTTCATTAGTTAACCCATTACAAAATCTTTGTTAAATGATCCTATATACACACTATCTCCATTAATTAATAATGCACAACCATGCTTTCACCAGCAATAAAATATATTATCATTAATGAATTGTAAGAAGACATGCCCAACTGGAAGCTCGATTCACCCTATTGATGATTGACTTTTATTACCATCTCGATAACCTAGGATTCAACCTTCTAGTCCCACCGATTGAGTTTGCCCTAAGGAATAAGACATCTCATACTAGCCAATTGATAAGGCATTGAAATGGTTGGTTGTCCACCTTTGATGCAACACTCAACCCTTTCGCTCCTTCGACGGATGTTGCACATTAGGGTGGGGTAGCTCGTGCCCACAATACAAGGCCACTTTATTTCATTAATGTCACCCAACATATAGTCATTCACTCCACGACACCTATGATACACGAGTTTGGCCCTGTCTCTCTTTTGATGGCCAACGACTTTGGCTCAAGAGACATTCTAGAAGTTCAGCCACCACTTGGAGGCTCGGGGAGGTTTGGCATGTCCCTTAACCACAACAAAAATCATGTGCTGCACATAGTTTGATGCATAGATTTTCCCTAGGAAACAAGATAGTTTGGAGTCTGTCATGTGCAGCTCTCACATACACACACACTCACTCACTCACACACACACTCTCTCTCTCTAACAGTACAGGTGGCCATCGTGTGTAGGTTGGCTTAGAGGGTCTTGATTCAGATGATTATTCTGCACAGGCCACAGCTATGGCGGCTCGCGCGGTCGATGGAGCCGTGATTGGGAATGGAGAAGCCATACACATTCTCTCATCAGACGCAGTGCCACATCATAGACAGCCGTCTGCCCCGAGCCTACGAGCTGCCATCCAGTCCTCTCACCGTGGTCATATCCCTGGCCTCGCCGGGGGCCACGCCGTACGATTCCCCCTCTACGTACCCTCACCCTGCCGCCACGGCTGTCCCTGCAGCCGCCGCCGTGAAGGCCCCCCGATCCGTGCCTCTCCATCCCCTCAGATTTCGTCCTCAACCATAGAGGATGCCACGCCGGATGACGGCAACCTCATCCGTGACGGCGTGGTCGTGGCCACTGCAGCAGAGACAGAAGAGAGCGAAACTGAAACCCTAGTCTTGCCCCTGTTTGGTAATTGGAAGCCGCCCCGGTATCTGTGGCGAGCTGTTGCCACGGTTGTCATTGGTGGGCAGGTCGTTGTCCGCATCCTTCAACGGCGCGTGCACTTGCGCAACTCTCTCCAGCAGCTCGAGGATGTGGGGCCTCGATCTTTGGGGGTCTGTGTCCTCACAGCATCATTTGTAGGTATGGCCTTCACCATTCAGTTTGTGCGGGAGTTTGCAAGGCTTGGATTGACCAGGGCTGTGGGAGGTGTGCTCTCTCTGGCATTGTCGCGGGAACTTTCGCCAGTTGTTACTGCCATTATTGTCGCAGGCAGGGTTGGAAGCGCATTCGCTGCAGAGCTTGGCACGATGCAGGTCTCTGAACAAACAGACACACTGAGAGTGCTACGGACTGATCCGATAGATTATTTGGTCACTCCTAGAGTGATTGCTTGCAGCGTTGCTTTGCCAATCCTAACTTTGATCAGCTTCACAGTCGGCATGGCAGCAAGTGTGTTGCTAGCTGACTCTGTTTACAATGTCAGTGCCAATATCATTCTGGATTCTGCAAAAAAGGTCCTTCAACCTTGGGATTTTATCAGCACAATGATTAAGTCTACTGTTTTTGGAGCAATTATTTCTATCGTGAGCTGTGCTTGGGGTGTCACAACGCTCGGAGGTGCCAAAGGTGTTGGTGAATCAACCACATCAGCAGTAGTCATCTCTCTGGTTTGGATCTTTATTGCAGATTTTATACTTTCATGGTGCTTCTTTCAAGGTGCCGGGGATGCATTGAAGCGCATGAATTGAGCCAGCAATTTTTCCTTTAACCTCCTGTACTTGTTAAATGAAACTTGGGGTGGGAAGAGCCATGTGATGCATACTTTGTATACATGAAGAGTATCAACCATTAATTTGCTGGATTAAGGTACCTTTATTTCATTGAAATTGAAACTCCCATAGAAATTGCAGCCTTTGTTGTGTCAATGGATCTAGAACCATGTGCAGGTAATTGATCTTGCGTTTGGATTCTGACCAGTCTGTATCCAATGGTTCTGCTTATTCCTAAAGATCCACATGGTTTTTCACAAATGCGAACAGCAGCAGGGTTGAAGTATGGTTCCATAGTCTGACATGAGAAAATTCAAATCTTGAATTATTTCACAATGGTTAGTACCCAGGCCCTGTATATGCTACTATATCAATACATGGGGAGACAATTTAGGTAGTCTCCTTAGATCTCTTTAGTGTTGTTTAGAGAGCTGAGCAGCAGCATAGGGTCCATTGCCACTGCTTGAGTAAGATGTGGAAAACAGTCTATTTGTTGTTAATTGTCATTCATGGCAGCTTTGCCCTTGCACCAAGCTCTAGATTTTTATCATATGCTGCTGAGTAGCAGTGGCCATACTTGCATGCAATCAGTGCATGGATGCACGAGGAGGTAGGAGACAACTGCCAAGCATGATATGCTATGTTTGAAGCACTAATAGCATCGGGAAGGATGACAAACTAGAAGAGTACAGATTTGAAACAATTTTCAAGCACTCTGGTAAGCTCATTGTGTGCTTGAAAAGCACGATGGAGATTTGGAACAATTTTCATGCAATCTGTTAAGTTCATCATGTACTTGAAAGCACAATGGATGCAAGAGTTTATGTTTATGCTCATAAAGATTTTGACTTATATGAAAGGGAAATAAGCTAAGAGGCTATGGTAGCTTGGGTCCACTGAATCCTTGCATTCCCAGTGGACTATCATTTTCTTGCTTCTTGAGTGGCTTGCAGCAAACCTTGTTCATGTTCATGTGGCATTTTTGTTTCCCTTCTTTGCTATAATGACCTAAATTTGTGTTTCTCCTCATCCTCTTGATTTGGGAGGGTGTTCATCATCCTGATTTGGAAGCTGAATGCCCCTTATGTTGTAAAGGTATGCATCCTGACACATCAAGACCCTCAATGGTCCTGTTTATGTGCAGGTATGTATCTCCTGTGCATGACATGCTGGATAGAATACCTGAGTATATTACAGCAATTTAGGTAGCTCAAGCACAGCTTAATACAGAGTATATTCAAGCAAACCTGGACTGACTTGTACAGTTTTGAACTGATAGCAAGTTGGATGAGTGGTCCTAAACAAAGGCGAGTGTGAATGGTCCTGCTTATGCAAAGGTGTATATGCCATACACATCAAGGGCCAGTTGGAATACTTGAGGGTGGGAGAGCAATCTTGTTAGCACAACTCAGTACATGGGCATTCTTCTCCAATATGTAGCTGTGTGTATCAGACTGGATGACTTCCATGGGTTTGAAGTGACAGCATGGTGGATTTTAGTGGCAACAAAGAGATACAAGTGTGCTATCACCTATCGTAGGGTTGCGATTTTTTATTTTATTTGATTGGGACAATTAAGTTGTGCACATATATGAATGAGTTGAAATGCGAGTCACAGTGATAGGCAACCCTAGCTTGGGCACTGGGAGACATTGGGCAGAAGTTGTACTTGTGGTGGCATGGGGGTTGGAGAATTAATATGTCTAATATCTTGGACTAATGTTGAAAGTTTCAACTCTTTCAAGTCCATGGGGCTTGGGAATTTAAAAGTAAGTCTGGTAGTGGCCAATTCTTGGGCAAGGCCAAGCTTTTTCAAATTTCAAAATTATTATTTGCTGGAAGCTCATTTCTAGAGGCTGAGTTATTTATGGGCAGCTTTGCCATGTGGCAAATAGGAAAAGAACATGCCATGCAAGGCTGGCAAGAGCCCCATTCTTGCCAGTTTGGGCTTTTGAGCTGCAGTGGGAGAGGGCATTCACAGCACCTGACAGCATTTTGGCTCATGTTCAAGAAGGTGACAACTGATTTAGGATTGGTGAGAACAGTAGACCAATCTCTTGGCAGCAGGCGACTGGTTTATGGGCACTTTTAGCATGGGTGGCTTGTTTTTAAGGATTTCTCTGCAGGCAGTTGCTGCTGTTTTCTTCTCTCAGCCAGACATTCAAGATTTCTCTCTCATTTACTGCACATCTCTTGTGCTCTCGATAATTTGAAGATTCTCAGGTCTGAAAAGTGTTGTTATATACCTTATTTCAATAGAATTTGGGTTTGTATGGTTGTTTTGGTACACATGCACAAAGAATGCAAGCATACATGAAGCTTTGGTGCTGGAAAAACAGTGAATTTGCAGTAAATTTAAGACCATTTAGTCATTTGCTGCATGTGTGACTTACATGCAAATGTTGAAGACTCAATTTGTCTCCCTGAGTACTAAGAACGAAGGCACAACTTGAGGATTAATACTGTTGGCCAATTGGGGTTGCAAATAGCTCCATATTTTGTCGAGATTGTGCTTCATTTACTGAGGATTGAAAAGCTTTGGTGGGAGAAACTTGGATGCATTTTTGTTGAGATCTTCGTTGAAGTAATTGGGATGAATTCCTTGAGTTTGTGGTCTGGTCCACCAATCTCTTGTGAACGCGGCTTACCTTTGCTGTACTAGAGAGTTCTGGAGTACACATTAAAGAAATACACAAGGAGTGCTAGTTTTGGGTCGATCCATGTTGGCTGTCTTGTTGAGTTTGTTTAATTACTTGTGTCATGCTCACTGAAAGTTACTCGTAAATCAGGAAAAACATTGCCCTCTCCATTGAGGAAGGCTGGTTTTGGGTCGATCCATGTTGGCTGTCTTGTTGAGTTTGTTTAATTACTTGTGTCATGCTCACTGAAAGTTACTCGTAAATCAGGAAAAACATTGCCCTCTCCATTGAGGAAGGTTGGTTTTGTGGATAGATTGGTGGAATACATAAACATTCTCAAGTAGATGGATTTGAAACCTGATTGCAAGCTACAAGAGCAAGCAGTTTATTGAAATTGTACTAGGCTGGTATAATTGAGCAACCATGTCTTCATCTAGGAGTGGAGAATCTCATTTTAATGATGCATTACTCTGAAGAGTCAAGGAAATGGAAATAGTATAATACCCGATCATGGAATGGGCTTTCAGCATGGGCAACAAGTTGTGCATGCTGATTTTGATCATGAAATGCCTCATGATCTTGAAATTCAGCAAGAAGAAGAAGACTCTGATGCACAATTCAACGCACACTTGATGACAGTAGTGGGCATTGTTTGACAACTTACTAAAGATCCACGTTTAGCTGAATTTATGCAGTCCTCGAAGGACAATAAGGAGAAAAAGTGGAAGTCGGTTTTTAAAACTTTGGGATAACATGTATTTTCAAAGGTAGCATGGTAAACAAATGCATGGGAATCCTGGTAATGCATTCACCATGTCTTTTGAAAGCAACGAATGCCCCCAAAATGTGGGACATTTGTGGGTTCCATGCTTCATGTTGTGGTTTTGGTCATGGTACTTGTTTTCTTTGGCTTGTATGGTGGCTTGTATGGACCAAATATGTTACAATTTGATGCAGCCTACTTTGGGGGCAATTTCATTGAATCGTCGAAGGTACAGCATGCCAGTACTTTTCTCAAGGGAAATGCTTTGCAATGGTGGACTTCTCTATTGATGCAAGCTAGAGCACCATTCACATAGGTTTAATCTAAAGAAGTGTTTACTTCAGCTTGGTATGAAATTTAACTTGGAGAACTATAGATATATGCAAGGAATTGTTTGCTATCCATAAATGGTATGTATGTGAATAGGACACATTGTTAAGGGCTCTTTGAATAGACAACAAACAAAAAATCCCAAAATTGAGTTTGATTGTTGGTTTAGTCTTAATGTACTTAGTGAGCATGGTCCTTGATGTACTAAGTGAGCAGCCAAAGTGGCTTTTAGTTTAGTCCCTTGATGTACTTAGTGACAACAAACAAAAAATACTAAAAATAAGGATAATCATAAGGATAAAATGCCCAAAACCAGTGTTGGTTTAGGCTTGGATGTACTTAGTGAGCAAATAATGACGATGATATAGAGTTATGTATTGTGCAAGATTAGGGATCAAACTACTTTGTTATCTTTGATCTTGATGTTCATGCAAATTCTATCTGTGTTGCCATGGTTGTAAAACTTGGTATCCCAAAGGGTGAAATGGGACCTATAGGTGAGGTTGGCATGGCATGTCATGGTCATGTTGGACTATTGATATCTATTATTGGGAAACTTTGTTTGCACCTTTAGAGCTATGTGGACAATGAAGAGTTCTTTGTTGCACCACTTGATTGATGTGATGTATTATTTGGTATACCATAGTGTCATAGGGTGTATGCGTTGGTTGACACATGTGAAGGTGGTGACCCTTCAATGTAGGAATAAGACCCATACCTTGGTTGTAAAATTGAAAGTGAAATATGTCTCATATTAACTTCAATTATTTCTAAATTAATGTAAAACCATATTTTGGAATATTTAGTATCCATAAAAATGCATGATGATAATGAATCAATTGCAATGCATCTAAGTTGGATAAACATTGCATAGCACTCAGAGAAGGACGAGGACTATTTTTCACATCCTTCGTCACATGAGTTGCCACCTAAACAGCCATAAGATCATACCTTGATTTTAAAACTTGGTACAAGTCAACAAAACAAGCCACTATACAAGGTGAGTGCATCCTAACAAGTAGAGATTATGAGTTACTATAAGAGTTGTTGGAAAGGGGATGATTTAATCAAGCCATCTCCATATTGCTCATGCCTATTCTTGATAGGCCTTACCAAGCATTGTTATGATTTTTTTTTTTGATCTTGCAAGGATACTTATTGGTGGCAATGACGATACAAATATCATTTGCAGGTTAGTAAATAGACACATTTTATTTCTCTTCCCTAGTAGATCAAGGATGATCATATGGCATGTATATTTATGCAACCACTCACGCTCTCTCTCTCTCTCTCTCTCTCTCTCTCTTCTTCTTCTTTCACTTTCTTCCCCCCCCCCCCCCCCCCCCCCCTCCCTTGGCCTCTCTTAAAGTATGTAAATTTTATCTTTTCCCTATATATAATTCTCTCTTTATGTTTATAGTCTCTCTCTTCTTCTCCTCTCTCTCTACACCTCCTTTTCTTCTCCTTCCTTTACTCCTAATTTTCCTTTGTTTATTCTCTCACACTCTCTCTTTTAAATTTTATATTTTTCTTCTCTCACTCACTCATTTAAATTTTATATTCTCTTTTCCTTTCTCTCCTTCCCTCTCCCTTCCTCTCTCTCAAAAAATATTTAAATTAAAAAAAGACTTTTCTCTTCTTTTTTTTTTCTCATATCTTTTCCTCTTTCTCTTTCTTTCTTTCTCTCTCTCTTTCTCTCTCTCTCTCTCTCTCTCTCTCTCTCTCTCCTCTCTTTTCCTTCTCTCTTTTTATATTTTTTTCTTCTTCTCTCTTTAATTTTTTTCTTCTCTTTCTTTTAAATTCTATCTTTCCTCTCTCTATAATTTTCTCTCTATGTTCAAATTCTCTCTTCTTATTTTCTCTCTCCTTTTCTTCTCTTTGTCTCTCCCTTCCCTTTTCTTTTCCCCCCCTCTCCTCTCTTTTCCTTTTTTCTTTTCCTCTCTCTAATTTTATATTTTCTCTCTATAATTCTATTTCTCTGTGTTCTCCCCTCTCTCTCTCCCTCTCTTCTTTCTTTTTTGCTCTTTGTATATTTCTCTCTCTCTCTCTCATTTTAATTAAAAAATTAAATTAAAAAGTTTAATAAGAGAGAGAAAGAGCCTAGGCCCTACACATGAGAGAGAGGGGGGAGGGAGAGAAGAAAATGTTAATTAAAAAAGACTATTTTCTTTCCTATTTCCTCTTTCCTCTTTTTCCCCCCTTCTCTCTCTGTCTTCGTCTTTTTATCCTTCTTTTCTCTCTCTCTCTCTCTCTCTCTCTCTCTCCTTATTTTAATTAAAAAAATTCAAATTAAAAGTTTGATGAGAGAGAGAGAGAGAGAGAGAGAGAGAGAGAGAGAGAGAGAGAGAGCCTAGGCCTTACACACGAGAGAGGGGGGGAGGGGGAGAAGAAAATGTTAATTTAAAAAAGACTATTCTCTTTCCTCTTTCCTCTTTTCCCCCTCCTCTCTTCGTCTTCTTCTTTTTATCCTTCTTCTTCTTCTTCTTTTCTCTCTCTCTCTCTCTCTCTCTCTCAAAGTGTGTGAAAAACTATGCTTGAAAAACTTTAAATTAAAAAAACTTTTAAAATATTTAATTAAAAGAAATGGTTAAATTAAAAAGCTTAATCTGAGAGAGAGAGAGAGAGAGAGAGAGAGAGAGAGAGAGAGAGAGAGAGAGAGAGAGAGAGAGAGAGAACCTAGGCCCTACACATGAGAGAGAGGGAGAGAGAGGGGGAAATAAATTTAAAAAAGGGGAGGGGGAAAATAAAGAGAGAGATTATAAGTGAGAGAGAGGGGAGGGGGTTTTGATTTAAAAAAGGAAGGGGGGGAGGCTTTAATGAAAAAAAGGAGGAGGAAGAGAAAATGAGAGATTACACGTGAGAAAGAGGGGAGGGGAGGGGGTTTTGATTGAAAAAAGGAGGTTTGGAAAAGGGGGTAGGTTTAGGAAGCCCTCTGGAGGTTTTGGGGCTCAAAGAACCTATAACGAAAATAATATAGTAGTAAGATGCGTTTGAAGCATATCAAAATCTCCAAAACAACTCTTAAAACTCCAAATTATGCTTTCATACGAGTGAGATGCAACAAATTTATATTTTGTCCAATTTTATACTTTTTCACATGATCAATTTGCTTTTGTATTCAAAATAGTAATATGTATGCTTTTAAAGCTTTTTTCCCCCATAACTTGAATGTTTTACTTTTGTCCCATCATTCTTATCTAATCTTTTCTTAAGCCAAAATCATAAATCTAGCCTTACAAAATAATTAAAAGTTACAAAAATAACATATAAATCATGTACACATGCATGAAAAAAAACACACCCAAAATGATAATAATACATTTACACACCAAATGTGTTTCATTGATAAGTATAAAAATAAATATGTATGTGTATCTTCATCTAATAGTCATTTCAACAAGAACACAAAACACATTAATTTTGTGCCATCTATCTACTTGGCACAATATTGACTGATGTTACACATGTGCACACATATAACAAGTTACCATAATGTGATGAATAGAAAATACTAATGAAAAGTCACAAAATAAGGCAACACCTCATTTTCATATTGATCCATTGGTAGGTGATCAAGATTTTGTCAAACAAGTACAACATACAATATGTTACTATACTTGCTATTCTTTGGTGTGAAAACCTAAAATATAATTGTTTTACTAGCTTGCTCTTAAAGCTCATGCATGCTATCTCCTTATAAGGGGCCAAGCCACATGTATAGGAAATCGATGCAATCATTTCTTTGTTTCTCTCTGTGTTAGTTCAATCATCCATTTTAGCCTAGTGGTTTGAAGGGAGTTAGAGTTTTAGAGAGGGGATTCAAAGTTTCTTCAATATTTCTCTCTCTATCTCCCTCTCTCACAATCTCTCTCCCTCTAAGGTTTTTGTGTGTGGCACCATAGAGAAGAGGATGCAATGATTTTGGGAGGGGTGTGCACGTGGGTTTGCTATTAAAGTTCCATTGCATGTTTTAAAGGAGGTGAAGGATCATACTTGAAGATTTGATGAGAGAAGATCATGTTTAAAGGGGTTGGAAGGACTATGTGTAGAGTATCATGGTTCAAGGTTTTGGGCACATTATTAGGGTTTTTAGATAGGGGGTTTATGGTTTTTAAGGGGGACTAAGATCTCTCTCTCTCTCTCTTTTCTATATTTCATGTGAAGAAAGGGCCTTAGTCAGTTTTGTAAGGGATCAAATAAATGTGTGTGCATTTGATATATGCAATTGTGGGTCTCAACATTCTCTCTCTCTCTCTCTCTCTCTCTCTCTCTCTCCATACATACATACATACATACATACATACATACATACATACATGTGTGTGTACAAAACAACACCCCCCCCCCCCCCCCCCCCCCCCCCCCAAAGGAGTGAACCTAACTTTTTCGGGGGGAATCTAAGTGATATGCGTGCCTTTCTCTAAAGGTCTCATTGCATGGGTTCTTTTTGGGACAATGTGTGGAAATCTCTCTCTCTCTCTCTCTCTCTCTCTCCACTCTACTTCCAACAACACTCTCTTCGCACTACTTGCTACACTCTTTTCTATCTCCCCATCACATTCCAAAGGATGGTTTTAACATGAGGTCTAGGGGGTAAGGGGGATTAGGATTTCAAGGCAAGGGTTATAGTTGTTTGGGCCTACTAGGGTTTTAGGTAGAGGATTGAGAGTTTTGTAAATGAAAGATTTCAATGTTTGGGTGGATTCTAAGGTTTTAATGTTGGGAGTGCAATAGGGCACACAATAATTTTATATCACGAGACCATATATTAGGTCCCATTTTTCTCTTCCTTCCATCCTCTCTTCTTCCTCTATCTCTCTACTCACTTGACAAACTATTGTTTGCATTTGAAAAACCCAAATATCTATACATTCATATCACACGCTGTAGTGACGCTGCGCGTCCACCACTGTGAACCTAAGGGCGAAGTTTTTTCACCAAGGATTTGAACACATTAGTCAACGTCATTAGGATTTTGTTTCCTATTGTGTGTATCTTTTGTGTTTGCATTTGCATGATGCACAAGCTCCTGTAGTTAGACTAGGCACAATTTCTTCAATGCATTCATAAATTTTTCTGGTGTGGAAGCATCACTTGATTGATTGCATAGCATGGATTTTAAATTGCAAACCGCAAGAATGATTGGGCATGAAATTCTCTTCCAAAGCATATTCTTAATAGGGCACAATGCATGGAAAAATAGGTTCATATGAAGGTTTTCGTTTTGAAGACTCAAGGACTAGAGGAAAAGATTGTAATGTTGATCCTTCACTTTGGACTTTCCATATGTGACTTGCTCTTTATGTTATACCTTGCATGAACTTGAAGCTGTTTCCACAACGGCACGCGGCAGTCTACTAGATGTTGCAGTGGGAATTAAGCACCTCCTTGCATTACTGACTTCAAAAGTGGCCTTTTTTATGATGAACCAGGCCTAGGAAAAATCGTGACAATCATTTGTCTCATCTTGAAGAGACAAGGGACACTTGCTGGTGTGAGCACAGATTAGGTGACATGAAAAAGGATGTGCAATAGGGAATCAATGGTAATGATGTTGATCTTGAGCAAAGAATCTAGGAGTTTGGACCCAACAAATATGATGAGAAGCCTTCTCAAGGGTTTTGGATGTTTGTGTTTGAAGTATTCCAAGATGTAACTCTTATTTTTTTGGTGATATACGCTGTAATATCCTTGGTTGTTGGTATTCCTACTAAGGGTATTAGCCAAGTTTCAGGACGTGAAGAGAGATGGCCAGGCAGAGAATTCAATGGATGCTTGCAAAGTTTCTTCTACTACTGAAGAATCGTAGATTCTCATTGCCAAAGCCACTTTCCACAAGAAGTTCATTCCACAATGGCCGAAACATATTATCATCATGATACATGCTCTATGTGGTGGACTATTTCCTCTTCTTGTTGAAGCAACAGAGACATGCATCTTGGTGGCAAATTGTTTGGGAACAAACTGAAGTGCGGAAAAAAAGGAATAATGATCATCCATCAGAGATTTGGCATTCATTGATAAGTTTCTAGATATCATCAAGTGGGAGATCGTGAAGAAGCTTCAGGAGTCGTGGTCAGTGGAGGTTCACGAAAACAAGAAAGAAAAGAGTTGGCATTTGTTCGTGAATGCTCAACAACAGGACACGTGGGATGCATGGTGCACTAAAAATCTCCTGTTTGTCCAATTAGCAACCCATTGAAAGTTGGTGGATAGAGTATTCTTCTCACAACATACACTATTGAAACCATCAGAAGCTGGCATTACTATGATGATGGCACCACAAGGATCCTTAGAAGAATGAGTTTTGATACATTCAAAATGAAATACCTTCCTCTCTATAGTGGTTTGAAAGCTAAATTCAGAGATGTAGAAAGAAAGAAAGTAGAAGAAATATTGGCCATAGAGTCCCACAGAGTCTGAAGACCCCTCTGATTTTGTTATGTTGAGTACAGACCAACTGGTTGGAGTCAACCCCTTGATGAATGATGCAATCAAGAGGCAAGCACTAGAATGAGTCTAGAGGTACATGAGAAAAGAGAAGGCAAAAATCAAGGCCGAGAACAAACTTGCAGCAGAATCCTCCTTTGATGCCCTAAAAGCACTCTTTACAGAAGTCCCCATGGTGACTCAAGGTTCCCTTCCTAGTCAAATCCATCCTGGAAATATTGATGGAGGCCAACAAATGTAGTCCCATTGCCCATTTTTAAGGGAGAGTACAATGAAGATCTTGATCTTCATGTAGTAGAGTTTATGGTAGCATGTGTAGCTAACAATGTGAGAACCCCTGAGCATTGGTTAGCAATATTTCCCTACCACTTTCAAAGGCGCGGCATTTCAATGGTATGAGAGACAAGCAGCATGAACTTTTGGCACATGGGACAAAGACCTAAAGTTGGCCTTCCTCCCTAAATTCAGGTGTGAAGGTTTTGAAGAGCAGATGCGCAGGAAGAGGAGTCTTACCTTCTCCCATGCCAGGAATGGTATACTCACCAAATGTAGTCCTAAGGATAGTTCCCTACCCCTACCCCCATATGCAAACAGTGCCACAGTATAGTGCACCTAATCCATAATGGCCATCACATACGACAATGCCCCAAATGATGGTTCAATCACAACAACAGTGGCCTCAAACAATTTCTCCAATGGTGACTCAACAACAATGGAACCCTACCCACTGGAATCAACAACCCCAAGTCTCAACAGGAGCTCTGAATCAAAACCATAACAGAGAACCCTCTGGATCAACCCAACTAGTATATGCATTAATAACAGAAGCTTCCCAAAACCCTACTACAAGTACTCCAGGAGGTGAAAATCTGAAGGACTATCTATCCAACTCAATTGCAAGTATCAAGAAAGAGCTTATGGATGTGATTACAGAACATCTATAGACACTGAAGGTAAATATCTCCAATATATCCACTCCTGTGGGAGGTGGGAGAGATGTGATGCATTCTAATACATAGTCCAGAAAGTGCCATCAAGCGGGACATTTAGCCACTGAATATACCCAAAAACCAACCATTCTTGGAGCCTTCTGTTCATATTGTTTGAGGAAGAACCTTATAGAGGATATTTGCTCTTTAAAAGAGATACACAAAAGAAGAAAGAAAGATGAAGATGCAAGATTTAACTTGCTGGAATCCAAAATGACAACGCAGGACATTGGACTAGAACCTAGGGAGTTCGGTCCTAATTTTGGTCCAAGGAGGTTTCCCTCTCAGAGCTACAAAGGATGATAGTCTAGCAGTGCGTAGAGATCAGAGGTGAAGTGTTACAAATGTGGAGAAAAGTGTTGGGTGGAGCGGACAACGGAAGCAACAGGAGACGGAGGCAAGAAGCAAAGCGTGCTGCTGAAGTTGTATTACTGAAGTTATGAAGAATACAAAAGATACACCTAATATAATGAAACCCTAACCTAACATGATGAAACCCTAACTGGGTGTCATATATGTACTAGGTGTCCCAACTAGAACTAGTACTAAGTGTACCATAGGTCCTAACTGATAATATCTAGGCCTACAAGGCACATACCAAGGAATGAGTGACACCTATGGATAGCCCATAGAGTGGCCTACAAACCCCCCTCGACGGTATGGGCTGAAGTATCCTGGAAACGTCTCAAGATACCTGAAAGACTAAGTCATGGTTGCACAAATTCATCCAATGTGGATATAGCAACCTATGGCTGTACAAAGAAGGCAGATCACGTAACAAAAGGGACCAAATGTAAAGCTTGTCGAAAAGCTTCAAACTTAGGCCGTGGAAGAGCCTTAGTGAATAGATCTGCCAAGTTGTCCTCAGTGGGAACATAAGACAACTTGATGTCACCATCTGACCATCTCTCTCTAACATAATGATAATGAACCTCAATGTGCTTTGTGTGAGCATGAAACACTGGATTTTGTGCTATAGACAAAGCGCTCTGACTATCAGTATGGATGACGGTAGGAGCTGTCTGACCAACCAGAAGTTCTGCAAGTAATTTCCGTAACCAAACACACTCTACTGTAGCTGTGAAAGCTGCTCTGTACTCAGCTTCACAACTAGATGTGGCAACTGTAGCCTGCTTCTTGCTAAACTATGACATGCATGAAGAACCAAGCATAAAACAATTGCCACTGTGGGATCTGCATGTATCCTGGCAACCAGCCCAATCACTATCAGTGAACCCACGCATGATAAGTGAAGTATCATCCCTGTAGAGAAGGCCCAAGTATTGCGTGCCTTTGATGTACCTGAAGACATGTTTCACTGCATGCCAATGGTGATGAGTGGGACTGTGCATGTAGCTACTCCACTGAGAAACCACATACTACAAGTCTGACCGAGTATGACATAGACAAAGTAAACAACCAACTGCCTGCTCTACTGATAGGAGGTAGCATCACATGGACCACTTCCATCTTCAGCAGAGAAATGAAAACCAGTCTCTAATGGGGTGGAGACAGGCTTACAATCTTCCATCCAAAATCTATGTAGAAGCTGCCCAATGTACTTCGATTGTGGCATCACAATTCCCCCCTCAGATCGAGCAAATTGAATGCCCAAATAGTAGTGCAACTGGCCAAGATTAGTCATGGAAAAAGACTATTTTAATTCCCGCTTGAAATCTAAAATTCTCTCGGGATGTGGCCCACGGAGAATCATATCATCCACATAGAGGATCAAAATCAGCAAATCTGCCCCCCTCTTTGCGGATATATAAAGTCACTTCTGTAGGACTATTTTGAAAGCCAAGGCTGAGCAAATCAGTGTGTATCCTGTCATACCAAACCCTGGGTGCCTGTTTCAATCCATATAAGGCTTTCTTAAGCTGGCAAAGCCTGGAGGTTGAGCAACATATACTTCCTCTGCCAAAAGACCATTGAGAAATGCTGTCTTTATATCCAACAGATGTACCTCCCAATTATTATGGACAGCCATGGCAATAACACATCTAATGGTGGTGATGTGTGAGGTGGGGGCAAAGGTCTCTTCATAATCAATGCCCTCCTTCTGAGCATAGCCTTTGGCCACAAGATGGGCTTTGTACTTGTCAACTAAACCATTAGCTTTTCTTTTTACCTTGTATACCCACTTAGTCCCTACTGCATGTTTGCATGCAGGCAAGTAACATAACTCCCATGTTTTGTTTGCATGAATGGAGTCCAATTCATCATGCATGGCTTTCATCCACAATTCATTTGAGAAGGCATCTTTGTGACAAACAGGCTCCTCATCAAATGCTATAGCAATGCATGAGCAACCGAGTTTGCCAAATCTCTTTTGGCTGCAGCTCTCGTACGGGCCTGCAAAGGAGCATCTAACTTGTTGTCCTTCAAAGTTTCAAAGAGCCAACGAGGAGCTCTTTTAGGCTGTCTAATATCAGCCAATTCTTGCTCTACTGCCTCTTCCACAGTGTCCCCAGTAGCACGTGGCATCTGTGTCAAAAAAGGTGGCTGTCCCGATTGTGTAGTAGGCCGTAAATAAGCATTAGGTGGAGGAGCATAACCTTGTGGTGCATCATTTGAGGCATCAGATCCAAGCAATGGCACAAGAGTATCAAAAATATCTGAGACACCAAGTGTAGACTGCACTTTGCAATCCCACAAGGGCATGGAAGATGTCTCATCAAAGATGACATCTCTACTGACAATTACCCTCTTGGTGGAAGGCTCATAAAGTTTATAACCTTTACTCTTTGCACTGTATCCCAAAAATATAAATTTTATAGCCTTATCATCCATCTTTTTCCTCCTCTGTGAAGGCACATGTGCATAGGCCAAACACCCAAAAGTACGCATGTGAGAAATGGTTGGCTTGTGTCCTTTCCAAGCCTCATAGGGTGTGATTGTTTTCAATGCTTTGGTGGGGCTCCTGTTGAGCACATAATTGGCACACATCACTGCATCCAGCCAAAACATATTGGGCAAATTCTTGCCCTTAAGCATACACCTGGCCATTTCCATAATTGTCCTATTCTTTCTCTCAGCAACTCCATTCTGCTGAGGAGTGTAAGGCACTGTACACTCATGATGAATACCATGGGATTTCATGTAAGCATTAAATTCATCTGACATATATTCACCACCTTTGTCTGATCTCAAGTGTGCAATCTTCAAGCTTGAATCATTTTCAGCCAAGGCAATGAAATGCTTGAAGTAGGTAAACACCTTTGACTTGGACTTCAATGCAAAGATCCAAGTATACCTGGTAAAGTCATCAATGAATGTCACAAAATAATAGAAACCTCCAATTGAAGTAGCCCACATAGGACCACACACATCACTGTGAATCAAGAATAGCTTGCGTGATGCCCCAACTCTACCATCCTTAGGTATGACAAAGCGGTGCATCTTGCCAAGCAAGCAAGCTTCACAGACATGCTTATGAGGAATCTGCATCTGTGGCATATATTCAACCATTTTAGGCAACCTTAACATAGCATTAAAGTTAAGATGCCCAAACCTCTCATGCCACAAGTAAATATCAGGCAAAACATCTGCATCAACTACATGAGCATCATGAGCTAAACTGTCATATGCATCCAAGCTGTACAAGCCCCCCTGAAGAGTACCAGTCAATACAATGGCATCGACATGACTCAAGTCATAGACTGCACACCTATGCCCATCAAAGACAATCCGAAATCCACATGTAGCTATGGCTGAAATAGAAATCAGATTTTTTCGTATTCCTGGCACATACAAAACATTCTCCAGAGTGACAACACTGCCTGTAACTGATGTAACAACCACCTGCCCAATACCCTTAACCATATAAGATGCATTGTTGGCACATGTCACGGAACCCCCCTTTGAGGCATCAGTAAGAGAAGTAAACAAAGTTTTACAGGAGGTAATGTGCTTAGAAGCACCA
This sequence comes from Lygodium microphyllum, assembly GCF_053477565.2. NCBI lineage: Eukaryota > Viridiplantae > Streptophyta > Polypodiopsida > Schizaeales > Lygodiaceae > Lygodium > Lygodium microphyllum. Next base: position 62,671,807 of record NC_141156.1, on the reverse strand, counting down.
CTGTCAAAGAACCATGTAGAGGCTAAAACTGCCATACAAGCATGTGAACTTGTATCATGCACTAGAGGATTGTAATGGCATTGAACAATGAAGCCCCAATTCTGATCCCTGGCATAATTAGCTTGCTCATTAGCATGCCCATGTGTATTTGCATCAGTGCCAGAGGTAGATGTGACTGAAAGTCCAGCTTCTTTCTTCTTCTTTTTAGAAGCAATCCTCTTTCTACATTCAGCAATTTCATAACCCGACTTCCTGCAATAATTGCACCTCTTTTTCTTCTTTTGATCACCCTGAGAGGATGAAGTAGAAGGCTGATTAGTTGTTGTATTTTTGGGGACAGATTTTTGAAATCTCCCTTTATTTCGATCATTGGCTACAAATGCTCGATCTGAGTGCATACTGGCATTCCGATTCACATGGCTCTGCTCCTCCTGCAGTAAAAGTGCAACCAATTGATCAAAGAAATAATAGTTGGCGTTTCCCATGGCAACCAACCTCAAGGTAGTGGCAAAACCTTGGTAAGAGTTAGGCAACCCATCCAATGTGCCTGATACAAGCTATGAGTCAGGGATGTCCCCATCAATATTAGCCAATTGCTCCTTTAAATCTTGAATAGCTGTAAGATATGCATCCATATTATCACCCTCATTCAGACGAATATCCTTCAGTTGCTTGCAAAGATAAGCAACACGGGCCTCATTGCGTACCTATACAAGGAAGCAAGCTTATCCCAAGAGTCCTTAGCAGTAGTGCATGATCTGATGTGAGGAACAATACTTTTTCTGATAGACAAAGCAATAAATGCCTGTGCTTTAGCATCACGGCCATCCCACTGTATCATCTCCTAAGTAGGAGGAATGAAGGCATCACGGGAAGAACCAATGGATGTAACATCACTGAAAGAAGGTGTAGCCTGCCTGACGGGCCCAGGCTCATTGCCAAATACTAGATTCCACAAGTTCTTGGAAACCAAGACATGCTTCATCATGAATGACCACATAGGGTAGTTAACCCCATCAAGCTTATCATCAACATCGAAGGCCCCAAAGAAATCATCTTTGCCACCAGCCATTATGCAGACAAATGCACAAGAATGACAAAAGCAAAGATTAGGAGCCTCAAGCTCTCAATTGCAAATACCAATTACTGACTCCACAAGCCTCAAGGCTTTCCAAGCATAAACCAACTGTATGACCAACTGAAATCTGCCAGCAATATTTGAATGTACTTGAAAAGACAAATCCCCGGATGCAAAATTCAAACTGAATGCAAGAATTTCAGTCAACCAGTAGACCGGTCAACCCTAAAAGTCAACACTGGACACACAGTAAATTAGCTTTGACCAACTCGCCACCAGTAGATGTATGCCTGCAACAACAAATACTACTATTGTAACTACAAAACCACTCAATAAACAAGCTGTTTCGACCAAAACAGGGGCAGTTTTGACCAAAATGGTCGTAGTTTTGACCACGAATGTCAAAATCCAGCAAGACTAAGGCAAATGGAACTAGAAGAGAAGGATGACCAGATTTGTACCAAATTTGACCCAAAACAGTCTACGAAACCCTAAAACCAAAAGTGGTTTTTGCAAAACCGGAGGTGGTTTTGGAGCAGAAAAGTGATTTTGACTTGATTTTTGCACCAACTAGGGGCGTCCTGACTTGTAGAACACAGCTATGCTAAAAATTTTGCACTTTGTCAAAACCGTTGTGTGCAAGAAGTGGTTTTTTGACGCAGCAGGTGGTTTTGACATAAAACAGGCGGTTTTGGCCCAAATGAGCCTGAATTAGCTTTGAATGGAGTCTCCCAAGGTTGGAGAAGCAGCAAGAAGGATGGGAGATCATATTTGAAACACTTTCCTGCAAAGAAACTTTAAGAAATGGCTGGAAACTCCAGAAATGGGCGATGGGAAGCCTCCTGGGAGTGATGACCAGCAAGAAGAGGAAGAGGGAGGATCAGATATGAAGCAATGAAGTGATGGTAACCTGTTCTGATACCACTGTTGGGTGGAGTGGACAACGGAAGCAATAGGAGACGGAGGCAAGAAGCAAAGCGTGCTGCTAAAGTTGTATTACTGAAGTTATGAAGAATACAAAAGATACACCTAATATAATGAAACCCTAACCTAACATGATGAAACCCTAACTGGGTGTCATACATGTACTAGGTGTCCCAACTGGAACTAGTACTAAGTGTACCATAGGTCCTAACTGATAATATCTAGGCCTACAAGGCACATACCAAGGAATGAGTGACACCTATGGTTAGCCCATAGAGTGGCCTACAAAAAGGGTCATATCTCACCGAACTATCCAAACCCTAAAAGTTCTGTGGATTACAAGCCCTTATGTAGTCAATGTAAGGGAGAAGGCCACATTACAAAAGATTGTCCAAGTCTAGCTCTTATGAAAGCTACTCCTGATACCCAATAGAAGACCCAAGAACCTGCTTCCAATTTGGTGGAATTGGAAGTTACTGTAATAACACAAGCAAAGAAAGGAGAACCCATAGTTCCAAAAGAAAATGTTACCTCTACTAAGACCATGAAGTTCAACCTTCCTAGGGAGAAACAAAACGGTGTAGTACACAACAATGTATTACAGAGTACTACAGAACCACAGAGAGCCAAAGAGATAGTTGCAGAGGCAAGTTCAAAGGTATAGGAGATAGAGGATGTTGAAGTACCTCCTCAAGAAGGAGAAGCACAAATGTTGCTGCTCCTAGAAGAAAAAGGGAAGATAAAAGTGGGCATGGCTCCAATCCCCAGCCGATTGGAAAAGCCTGTGGATCCTATCAAAGAATATGACTTGGTCAAGGACCTAGACACTTTTAAACCAAACTTAACATTCTGATAATTATTGATGTTGTATCCTAGCTTTGAAAGAAATTCAAAAGCATATTGACAAGAAGAAGAGGCCTAAAGATTGCTCCCTCTCTAGCAACCAGGTCCAACAGAGCCTCAGAGCCTGTGAAGGAAGTGGATGTGGCTAACGCCTTCCTAGATCCTGGAACCCCATAAATTGGTGTATGGATTGAAGGATGCTTCATAGCAGACACATTGATTGATGGAGGCTTATCAGTAAACATAATAACGGATGTGACAATGAAGGATCTAGGCTTGCAAGGAATGCAGCCTATGCAGTGGCTTATCAGATTGGCAGATCAAAGCAAAATCAAACTGTTGGGCATTCTCCCTATGTAAAGATAACCCTTGCAAGATGATACTATTGGCTGACATATCTGGTGATCAAACCAAATTCCTATGGGACCTCATACCCTCTGATATTGGGAAGACCTTGGCTTTTCGAAGCAAGAGCAAGGAGGATGGACTGGTTCAAAGGAACCCTAATACTAGGCAGAGGACCGAACAAAGTGGTATTGAAGTTATATGGATCACAAAAAGGCAATGGATCCATGTCCATTGAAGTGGCAAAACTGACTCCTCCAATGATAACGATGGTACATCAAGAGATGAAGAGGATGTTAAATAAATATTTCCCAAGAAAGTAGAGGCACAGTCCCTAATAGTGGGCACTATAAGCCAACTACCGAAGAAAGCTAAGTCTTTGTCCATGGGAGAATACCTCCTACCTGAACCCGAATTGACTTTTGAAATCACTTCTAACAGCAAAATAAAAGCATGGCTGTACTGTTCTCCTTGTTACATGGCAGTCGCAGAGACGGATCCATAAGCAGAGATAGAGACGGAGCCAAAAGCAGAAGTAGAAGCAAAGGACATAACAGAGAGTCTATTCTTCTATTACAGAGCCTCCATAGAGATATAAACAAAATCTGAAGAGGATGAAGGTGATAATGCAGAAGAAGACTATGAAAGTGAGCTAGAAGAGTCTATCTTACTCGCAGAAGAGGCATAGATGAGGAAGAAGTTTCCAAAATTCCTGAAGCCTCAGAAGCAAAAGACCCCTTTCTATTTGATAGAATGATTATGGTACCCTTTGGATTGGTTAATGAGTCACATCGTAAGCAAAGCCTTTATAAGAAATGGATTAAGAAGAATCGGCTTTCCTTTAACAGTGGCTCTTGTCGCCCAAAGTTACCCTTCCTAGAGAAGATGATGACGATGCACCATATTAACAACCCCCAACCATGTAATTTAAACAGAACGAAGAAGGTTCTTGTTATGTGACGTTCTTGGATGCATCCTTAGAAGATGAATCCTTGAGCTAAGAAGTAACTCATCCCCAACCCAAACCCAAAACCGCAATGATACCCTTTCAACCTCTCAAAGAGCAAGCTAAACCTCCATTAAAAGAGGACAATAGTTCCATTGAATCATTAGAAAAGGAGACCACCTCCTTGAAGGAGTTAGATCTCTACCAGAAGCAGTCCATTGGACATTCATCCGCGAAGTGGAAGTTGAAAAGAAATTGACGTTTGTGAATGCTGGCAGTACTGAACGTTACCTAAAGGTGGGTCTAAATCTTCTAGAAGATGAACTATTGGTCCTGTGAGACCTACTAAAGGAGAACTTAGATGTGTTTTCATGGTCATATAAAGATTTAAAGGGGATTGATCCCACAGTATGCCAATACCACATTGATCTAGAGCGTGATGCCAAAACTGTGAGGCAAAGAGGAGGCACATGAATCCAAATTATTTTGCCCTAGTGAAGGCCGAATTACTGAAGCTCCTTGAAGTTGAGTTTATCTATCGAGTGGCTAATAGTGAATGGGTTTCACCCATTGTGGTAGTACCCAAGAAGAACGAAATACTGCAAACATGTGTGGACTTCTGAAAGCTGAATTTCAGACGAAGAAGGGTCATTTCCCTATCCCTTTCACAGAACAACTGTTGGACACAGTGGCAGGCCATGAGCTATATTTTCTCTTGGATGGATTCAGTGGATACAACCAAGTCCAAATTGCAAAAGAATATCAATCCAAAATGACCTTCACAACAGAATGGGGAATCTATGCGTATAGAGTGATGTCGTTTGGGCTCTGTAGTGCTCCTACTACCTTCCAATGAGTGATGATGGCTGCCTTCCAAAACCATCTACATGATTTCATTGAGGTGTACCTCGATGAATTCTGTATCTATAGCCTAATCTGTGAGCATTGGGGACACCTAGAGCAGTGCTTTGACAGATGTCAAGAGTATGGGATTTCTCTCAACCCTGACAAATGTGTGTTTGGCATTTCATTAGGAGTTCTTCTTGGTCACATTGTTTCTACACAAGGGATAGCAATAGATCTTGCTAAGATTGAGAAGATTGCTGCCTTAACAGCTCCAACCAACCTTAAGCAATTGAGGGGATTTCTTGGCCATGTGGGCTATTATAGAAGATTCATTGTGCACTTTGTGACAAAGGCAACCCCTTTGCATAAACTCCTAAGAAAATATGCAGAGTTCACGTGGACCACTGACTGTGACAAGGCATTCAACACCCTCAAGCAGTGTTTGACATAGATGATTTTAATGGCTATATGTCGCCAAATGGCTATACTTTTATTTTTTCAGATTTTTTTTTTCAAAATTGGAGTAGGTTGAGTTATAACTCCAATTTTTTTTCGCCAACATTTCTAAGGTATATCGAGATTTTGAAGGCTCTTTCGCCATTCATGTGAAACAAATATTGAAAGAAATATATTAAATATGCCATAGTATTTATAAGTTATGGGATATATATAGAAATATTCGCCACATATACATATGTACTCATACACATAGTACATACATAGATACATGTTATATACTACTTATCCTTGCTCCTTCTTTACATACTCATACACATGACTCACACACACCCCTCTTCACACACACATTACTTAACATTACATCTACTCTTGTATTCATACATACATATACACAATTCTTAGAACCAAAAGGTTTGAGGTACTCATGGTCCAATAACTTGAGCTAGTCAGATCTTTGAAGCATGCATCTTGAAAGTTGCAAAGCAAGATAGAGCTCTACCTAAAACCCATAAATGCTAAGGGACTTCCCCTCTTCATAGACTTGAGCACAAATAATACCTCCCCTTCAATGAATGGTTTATCCAAGAGCAAGCTAATTTCAGCAAGGTGCCAAGGAATCTCTCCATTTCCACATCCAAGATTTTAGCAACACACTAAGACTAATCAACAACACTCTTGGGCTCAACTTCGGCTAGCACTGAGAGATGCTTGTGGAAAACATTAGCATATCCTAGTCATCAATAAAGGTGCATCTATTTTTGTCCTAAATAAATGTGATAGTCAGACTATTTTATCAAAGTGCTAATAAGCTCCAACAGACTATCAACCAAGGTTAGAAGCAACCCTTGTCTTACATGGGTTACTCGTAAACTATGTGCTTATATTGCTTATGTTTATAATGTTGGCAATTGTTGTTGATGAGAACCCCCCACTTATTTGTAGTTTCTCCTTTTAGAAAAACAATGGTGCACAATAATGCCCATGACTATCCCATATACCACCCTACTTGAAGGAATACTAGGGGCATACATGCACACGCGCGCGCACGCATGCAGGCACACACACACACACACACACACACACACACCCACACACACACACACACAGAGTTGACACACATTCATGTGGACTTTAGTTAAACTTGGAATAATTCAGTTGCTTTAACAACGAGTGCACATCACTACAACATATGCCCTTATAGGCAATGCTAGAAAAAGACATAGATAAATTATAGGTGACTTTAAGCAACAAAATGAAAAAGGGATTACAAATGTCCTTATTATTCACTGCCACATATTGCCAAGTAAATGTTTAGACATTAAGTTGGATTGTCGATTAGTCAACCCATTGAAAATTGATAGATGAACTTAAGCAACAACATAGAGAAGGACTACAAATGTCCTTATTATTTATTGCTGAGTGAACTTTGGACGCTCAATTAGATTGTCTTCAAGCCAATCCATTCAACATAGTAAGGTAAGTAAGTTAGTAGGCAAGATATTAATTTGGATTAGTCTTAATCCACCCAAAACATACTAAGGCAAGTTAGTAAGAAGACCAATATTAATTTGGGTTAGTCTTAATCCACCCATTCAACATCTAAAGTAAGTTAGTAAGCAATAAAATCTTAATTTGGATCAATCTTAATCCAACCATTCAATATAGTGGGAACCCATTCAACATAATAAGGTTAGTAAGCATGCCAAGATTAAATCAGATTAGTATTAATGTATTAGTCTTAATTTACCATTCAACCTATTATGAGCTCATTGTCGGTTTTGGAGGTTTTACAACATCGCACAGGGGTTGATACCCCTCTACCACCTCCTCTAGCAGTGGCTTGAGTAACACAGGTACACGGAGGGAGATGGAGCCGCAGAGACGTTGGTCTTGTTCAAGATGCTAGTGGGCTTTGCCGTATTCAAGGTCCTCGACGAGGGGAAGCTCTACAAGGTCGAGATAAGTTTCTTCCTATCCCTGTGAGAATCACATCGGGAGATAGAATGAGAGAAAATGGCGAAAGGAAGGGAGGCGCCGCAACTCCGTGGCCATCCCCAGACTGGAACAAGGACCTTTAGGCATTTTCGTTTTGCTATGGCAGGGTAAGCTTAGCCAGGTCCCTGAATGCGAAAATGAAAATTTAGCATGTAGTTTAGCTGCCTTTCTATCTCTTGCCAAGTTGTGTGGTAACTTTTGGCTCTTTTTGACATGCTTCCTCTGATGCTTGTCTTTTGCAACTAGATCATTTTTCTAGTTGTACTACCAGGACATACTGATGGTAACCTGAATATTGTCCACTCTTCATAAGGTCTCAGTAGTGGAATTTCTTGAATCAATGTTTTCATAAGGGATCCCTTGATGGTCCTAATTATAGATAGTCACCCAGTTAGTACATCAAGGGCACATGTTGTGGTATCGTCTAACCATTTTTGTACAGTAAAGGGATATTGTGTAATCATGAATGTTATAATAGTCATGTAACAAGAAAAAGAGGAGTAGTACTGCATGTGTAATGTGTACAATGAATGCCGTGGACAACATTCGGTCATTGTCCTTGATTGTCATGGATGTCCACATTCCACACTAGTCGCTAGGTTGTTTAAGGTGAAATGTCAACAATCAGCACTCAAAGAAACTTGACATGAGTATCAGTATATGGCTTTTCATCAGTGTTTGAGGGGACATTGTCTACATGTGCAGGATCTTTGTTGGAAGGAGTTTGAGGCAGGGAGTTAGGCAGAAAAGTAAGTCTCAAGAACTAGCACGTCTTCTCTTGTTTTTTTATATACACCGTATTACACATTAAATTATCTTGCTCTGTGTACAAGCATGTTTCATGCATTTCTCTGGAAACTCATAATGACTAGAAGATCAATTCTTTGTAAGTCTATCATTGTTTTTTCCATTTCATTTGTGTTGTTAAGACACATAGCAGTTAGAATTCTGAAACCTATTTGATGGTTTGGATTGCTGGCTACTTTCTGCAGATTGGCTTTTAGCTTCATTGCTCGTGGCAAGGAAACATTTATTAGGACTTTGTTTTTAGATCTGCTCCAGGGTTTGGGCAAAAGTAGTGAGTGTTGGCAATTGTTGTAGTAAACTTTCTGCAAGTATTTACTGTTGTAGCGTGCTATGAATTTTCTGTTTCGCCTAGCAAATGAATTGCTAGAGATGCTTATTGTTGCAATTTTTAGTTGAAAATGCTGAAATTTTAATGGAAACTACATCTTACATTTTCATTTGACCTTCATGATGTTTACAAGCGAAATTGTGTGCTTGGATGTGCCAGCTTGTGATACCAGCTTGGGTGCCCATTTTTTAGTCCAAATTTTACCTAATGTTTATGGTAATTTAGACCCTCTACAAAAAATTCTATTTCTCATCAACGAGAAAGATTAAGAGGAAATGATTTTAGGAAAATGTGGTCAACACAAGATAGTAGTTGAAAAGAAATAGAAGGGGTCAAAACAAGCTAGGAAGTATATATTTCTATGTCCACATTTGAGATCATTTTCACAAAAAATAATAGTATTTTTTATCATCACCATCTCAAATTTCTTGTCAATGGATTGCTAAATTGGTTGACAATGAAGTTGATAGTGGTAAACAAACCCAATTAGAGCTGTTTTTTTGCTTCAAGTTATAGAGCAAGAACATGTGCCATTCTATAGTGAAGAGCATGTTATATCTTGTCATTTACCTTAGGATATTGGGGATCAACTGAGCTGCATATTCAAAGGATGCACCATTTGGTCCACAAATGCTTCATGTTGCTTTGAGAACCTCTTGTTGTGCCCTACGGCGCGACTATAGCAAGAGTTGCAAGTAATGTAAATATAGGTTATAGATAAGCTTGTTGTGGTTAAAAAAAGTGGGTAGATTTAAATTCTAATATATGTTGTTGATAGAGAGCTTCTAATGGTGCATACCATGTCCATAGTGTGCTTTGGAACCTAACGAGCAACCCTACTAAGTTTGGTAGCAAACTGAGCAAGTATATGAGAGATGTATGCTTCGAAAGCTTGACAATTGTAGTGGACTACATGCAGGAAAATGGTACTGCAAGCTATGTTGAGTTTTTTTTAAGGCATAAGCTTTAAGAATTTGCCCTCATATCTTTACGAAAGTTGTAGTTTGGAATGATAGCTACATTTTTCCTTTAGAAAGCTCCGTGATCCAAGTTATGGATCAAAAGTTATAAGTAGTTTTATACAGGACTGTCTTAATTGATAGGATTTCAAGAGTAGGTGAATAATTGCCATTAAGTCCAATTTGGGAGTTCAATTGATTTTGATGATTAAAAGTATGTAGACATTATATGAAACACCAAAAATGTAGGATGGAGTGGATGGCGACAAAGAGGTGGAGGTGTTGGCAACACCAAGGTAGGTCGGGGGTAGTTGTTGAAGGAGATTCCATTTAACATGTATCCCTCTACATCCAACCTTGGCAATGATAGCTCATCAATCCTCTATAGCATCCCAATCCCTGTAAATCCTCTTGGATCATATGGCATCACAAACTCATATGTTGATTTATACCCCTTCCTCTTCTTCATATGTGTCAATTTGCTCATCTTCCACGAGGTTCTACATTGCATAGGCCTCTTCTGCATCTCTTCTCTCACATACCTTGATCCTCTTTTCTATCCTTGGTACCCTCATGTCAATCTCAAACATCTCTGTCAAAGCATATGCGACATGTCACATGCAATTCTTTGCATCCATCAAATTTTGTCCAAAAAATTGTCCAATAGGACCCCCTATAGAAAATGGCTTGTATATTTTGAACCATAACTCGAATTATCAAGCTTTTTAAAAAAAAGGTATCCCCACTCACAATCTATAACTTTTTTGAAGAAACTTAGACCAAATTCTGAAGGTTTCAGTCCCTAAAATTTTCTACACAACCTGCAATTGTTTATTATAGCATGTAGTCTTGGCCAAACATTGACCTTCTCGACTCTGCATCTCCTCTCCTACATATGAATTCATATGTCAACCAAACTTTGTAGAACCCTTCCCAAGGTATAAAAGCCCATTCTGGATGCATCGTTCACCAATAATCCTCTCCTAATCAAAATAGTTTTAAACATCTTTAGTTTAGCCGCCTTGCTCTCCCACGGCAATCTCCTATAGCCATATTGCCCTCTTGGGTCAATAGTCGACCAATAAGGCATACATACATACAAGACATCCCCTTCGACTTTAAATAAATTGTATATCACATGGAATATATCAAGGTCAAAGATCCAAGTCATTAATCCACTTAATTTTCTTAGGCTATCTTTCTTTACATCCTAAACAACAATATTCTTTGTAACTTGTATCAATGTCTCTCTTGCATCTTCTATGATCTATTTACCCTTGACATTATCTTCCTTCTCTTTCTCAATATCCCAGCCTATTGCAAGTCTCCATGATGGTGTGGCTTGCAGATTCAATAGTCGTATGGGATCGGTTGAATGCTAAAGCCTGCTCTTTCCTTTTTTTGAGTTGTGCAGATGTTGTGCTCATGCATGTTAGATATATCTGCATTGCCATAGAGGTTTGGAAGATATTGGTGTCTCTCTTTCGCAACTAGATATTTGGGTATCGATTATCTCTCTATTTGAAGCCATGACAACTTTTGGTCGCAAATTCCCCTACAATGCAATATTATATCCACATGATGGAGGAGATTTGCGATGAGCTTGCATCCCTTAGTATGGATATTTCTTTGAAGGACCTAGCTGTGACACCTCTCTCACATCTTCCATCATCAACATAGGATGTGTTCTACACTAGTCTTCTCACTTCTTGTAGGTAGGAGCTTCTCATTTGAGAGAAGTGTCAAAGTGCAGCAATGCAGGAGCATAGGACAAAGACTGAGAGAGAGTGAACACAGAGAGAAGAGAGAGAGAGAGAAAAGGAGACAATGTAATGCAGAAAATCTGCAGTGTAGTATGTTGTGTAGGAGTGAAAAAATATACACGGGTGTAGAGAAAATATCTGCGTGTGTCTCCGCCTTGAGGACCTCGATCTTCATCAGCTCGGGTGATGTCCGTCTCTACAGTCTATCTCCATCAGATCTCACAATCATAATGTGATCAAGTGCTAGACCAATCTGCTATAAATAACCAAAAAAATCACAAAAAATGGGAAAAAAACAGGTCAGCTGTAATTAATGCAGTCGATTGCCCAAAAATTGTTCGACTGCTGTTGTGGCGTCCTGCTGATGTGGTGCTTGCTGTCCATACTGCTGCCGTGGCCAGGGAATGACTCCCTAACATCCACTCTCAGATCCTGGACAGGTCAAAGACTAAGGGATCTGGAATGTTGCCAAAGAAGAGCCTAGGGAAGTGCCTTCATGAACAAATCTGCAAGATTATCCTCCATCTTGCAGTACTCCACATCAATGGTCCCATCCAAAAGCTTCTCTCGAATGAAGTGATATTGGATCTCAATGTGCTTCATTCGGGCATGGAATACAGGATTTCATACCAAGGCAATGCAACTCTCATTGTTGCACCACAGAAGTGTAGGATGAGTTTGGGGGCAACCAAGCTCCTCCAACAATCTCCGAAGCCACACAACCTTGCATGTGGTGGAAGATGTAGCCTGATACTCTGCCTCAGTAGAAGAAAGGGCGATTGTGGGCCGCTTCTTGCTACTCCAAGAGATAACACATGTATCCAAGGTAAAGCAATAGCCTGTAGTACATCGCCAGTGGTCCACATTGCCAGCCCACAATTCGAGTCACTCCAACCTGCAAGAACAAGATTAGAAGCATCATTGCCAGCCCAATCCGAGCCTCTGCAACCTGCAAGAACAAGATCAGAAGCATCTATACCTACTGGATAAGAAATTCCTAATTCAAAGGTCCCCCTCAAATACCGAAGAATCCTCAAGGCAGCCTGCCAATGCACCTGTTTGGGTTCACTCATGAACCCCACCAAAAGACCCACAGCAAAACAAAGATCAACATGAGTGTTGAGTAGCCAAATCAAGGATCCAATCAATTGATGGTAGCGAGAAGCATCCGTCAAGGGAGAATATGAGTGTGAAGTGGCCTTCCAATTCAAATCCATAGGAGTAGAAATGGTCCGTCTCAAAAGTCACCCTAAATGTATCTCTGCTCTGAGATATAAAAATCCCCCTTTGAGACTGATAAATCTCGTGACCTAAGAAGAAATGAAGAAGCCCCAAATCCATCATCTCGAACGTCTGATGTAAAGCTGTCTTGGTCCCTTGGCCCTTCTGTGCATGATCCCTTGTCAAAATCAAATCATCAACATACAACACACAACTAGCCTCGGAAGTGTGTACGTAAAGTTGCGGATAGGTCTTGGAGCATCGACGATAGTCCAACTTTCACTAAAGAAACGAGTCAATCTTCTCGTTCCATGCACGCAGAGCCTACTTTAGGCCATACAAGGCCTTCTTCAACTTGTAAACTTTCCCATCTGAGGATCCAAAGCCAGGAGGTTGCTCAACATAGATCTCCTCCTGCAAATCACCATATTGAGAAAGGCCGACTTCACATCCAACTAATAGACAAGCCATCTCCTGTGGCCAGCCAAGGCAAGAATAGCTCGAATAGTCGCCATACGAGTAGTGGGGGCAAAAGTATCATGAAAATCAATGCATGGGCACTGAGCAAAACCTTTAGCAACAAGGCAAGTCTTGTGCTTGTCCAAAGAACCATCGCTAAGGTACTTGGTCTTGAAGACCCACTTGATGCCAATCACCTTCTTGTGAGAGGGACGAGGCACAAGAGACTAAGTGCCATTCCTCTTGATGAGTATGTAAAATGAAGAGAGCTAGATAAGGAAAGGATATCCAAGAAAATGTGCACACTCATTGAGTCTAGAATTTGATTTGTAATAAGGACATGCTTAACTTGGAGAGTATAGACACTACTTTGTCTACCATCTAGCTTGAATCCCTTGCTACCATCTTCTAGTCTCATCAATGGTGTGGCCATGAAAACACATGGCTAGCTTGTTGTTTATTGCATCTCCACATCCATGTCATCACCAATCTTAAAGTGACTCTTAAGCTCTTCTAATTCCACCTCACAAAAACAAGAGTCATACCTTATTGATAAGGTACTAAAACTACCATACACCTAATTTGCATAGTGTTTAGTATTGTTATTAAACTGACTAGTCCTATATGTATGAATGACTTGTAAGGAAGCAAGAGACAAAGTTAAAACTTTAATAGAGCTAAATAACAATCTGAACAAAGGGAGCAAGAGAAGAGATCGTCTTCAAGTGATTGCAATAATATCTCAGTATAATTTTAAACAATCATGTTAATTCATTCTCATCTTTGTTCTTTTTTAAATAACTTTTAGTGTTTTTTATAATGATGTGATGCACACTAGATATTCACACTAATGATCACTAACTCGTATGTCTGATGGTCATTAATTCCACCCCTCTCTCTCTCTCTCTCTCTCTCTCTCTCTCTCTCTCTCTCTCTCTCTCTCTCTCTCTCTCTCTCTCTCTCATGGTCATTACACACTCTTTCTCTTTTAATGTTTCTCATTTACTAACATACACTCTCTCACACTAGTGGTCATTACACAAATAATTCTCTCTTTGATATCTCTGTCTTGATATTTCTAAATTGTGATCTAGAGAGAGAGAGAAAGTATGTCCACATTACTATATGTGCACCCTATGAGAACTTAGTGGAAGAGTGGCTATATGCCCCTAGGTTCAAATGAAGTGCATGTTTGCTAGAACCTAGGCTAAGAGTAAGCTAATAGTGACTACAACTCATGTGTCCTCTTAAGATTCATGCTAGAGAATAAGGACTTAATGTGGAATTACTAAAGAGGAAGATGAGTCAACACTTGCCAGATGTTGCATATGTGAGGATGAAATGCTATGTGTAGCAAAGCATGTGGGACATAAGGAGGTGATTGACTATAATATGCCAATGTGTAAATGGTTAAGTGTGTCTTGAAATTAGAAAACCATGTCCTTTTATCAAGTCAAAACTCCATTATTAAAAAGAAAGGATACAATTGATAACAATAATTTTATGAAGCATTGAAACACATTATGATGCAATTACAAGGGTACATATAACATTTTTGATATACTAATTGGGTGGATGATGCAACCTCTATTGCAATGCAATAGCATATTTGAGTTACATAACTAGACAATAATATCTCTAACAAAAAAGTCCACATCTTCTTCAAAACTCTACAAGCAACTTATAGCAAACCAAATGTACCTATGGGCCATATGCCAACAATGTTCCTATACTTTGGGTAAGTGTGATAGGCTCAACAACATATAATTGCTTAAGGGTAAAACTGCAAGTGGTGTGCGCCTAACTATGAGTAGGTGTTTTTACGAGTGCCTTGCATTATGTGTGTGTAGACTACAAGTGCTTCATGATACTAGTGTGTCTATGAGTGCTTTGTGTGCCTAGCATCTAAGAGTGCCTATTATCATGGTTACAAGTGCTATCATGTAGACTACAATCTATCATTTGTGTATCATGTGCCTATCATGTATACTATGATAGTCCCTACTATTGTGAGTACAAGTTTCTAAAATTGTGCCAACCCCCTATTCCTTTGAGAATATAGACTTGTAAGCATGTCTCTTGCAAAGCCCTCCAAGACAGCAGTAGAAGAAAAATTGTGGTGATTTGCACAGACCCAGATGCCACCGACTCCTTCATATGAGCCTCTTAGAGGCAAGAGGGACTTGATGCTCCGTACTCCATATGGCCACACGCCTTGATCTCATGTGTCTCTCATCCACGATATAATATGTTTCCCTGTACATGCAGCTCATGCAAACACAAGGAAATGCTTGACATTGACTGGTGACAGGCGTGTTTCACAGGCCTCTCTACCCTCGTGGGCCGAGGACTTTGTGGCATGAGGATAATAGCTCGCACAAAGCAGTTGCTTCCTAAGCAATAGGGGAGCCACGTGAGAAGGCCACCTAAGCCTGAGCAGGTCGAGCCCTTCAGTCCGAGTGCACACATTAGTGCACAACAAACTCTAGACCACTCACTATATAGAAAGTTCACACTATAACTAGGAAGAATGTAAAATTTTCTAGTTATAACTAGATAATTTTGGCATCACAAATCGCTTCTAACTAGTAAATCCCTTTTTCTAAATAATATCTAGAAAATTGAAGCCTTATCTAGTAACATTATCTAGTAAGTTATTGTATATCTAGTAACAATATCACCATAACTAGGATATTTTAGTTTTCACTAGTCATAGCTAGCAAGTACTATTATTTAACTAGGAAATTATGGATAGTCTTTCAAGTTAACTTAGACTCATGATTTTGATAGGTATAACTAGTAAATAAATATCAGTTGATTAGAAATTTACATTTGTATATTACTCACTTATGACCTAAGCTTTCGATTTCACACTTATAGCTATACTCGCTAGTTTGTGTAGCCTATGCTTAGTCTAGCCTATCCATAGCTTATACCTAGCCTAGCTTATACATTAGGAATAGGATAAGCATATGCTAGGTTAGGCATTGGTTCAATATAAATTAAGAACATTCTATGCTATGCATTAGAATAGAACTTATATCATGCATCTTCTAGGCACAAGGTAAGCATAGAATAGGATAGGGTTGTGCTAGGAGTTGGCTCCTAGCATATGCTTACCCTATGTCTAAACTATGCCTAGATTATTCATAAACATAGGATAGCCTTAACCTCTTCCTAGAATATGCTTAGACTATGTAAAAGCATAGGATTGGCTTATGGTATTCCTAGTTATTGCCTAACTTGCCATATGTGTACCCTATGCCTATCCCTTATGTATCTTAGACATACCTATGTCTGGCAACTCTATAGCCTCTATTAGTTTATCTGTACGAGGATCCTATGCATATACCTTGCCTATATCACTAATCCAATCTAAGCCTAAGCCTAAGCTTAAGCTCTACCTTACTACGAGCCTAACCCTAACACTAACCTTTAATGTAGTCTAAACCTAGTATATATTGAGTCTAATTCTAATTTAAGGTAAAGAATATAGAGAGTAAGATAGGCTTACACATCATGTGTTACTTATATAAAAATAAGTTGTTTAGTTATTTTGTGGATTCTCATTAATTTTAGCCTATTTGTAGTACAGTTCTAACTTTTTATATGTGTGATGATGATCATATTATGCCAGATAGATGATAGTAATTTATTTTGTAGTTTTGGTGAGCAAATAACTAGACAAGTATGGAGATGTAATTATTGTAATATTGATCACTAGTGGAGTGCAATGTGAAATTATTATTATTATGGACACTATTATCACATGAAGCTATTTATATTCTTTAGCTTTAAAGCGATTGTACTCATCTATTTAGAGTACATTGTTATCTCTATTTTCTTTTGTGTTATTCATATTCACTAAATTTTTCATTAATTAGTTATAAGTATAATATTAAAAATAAATTATATATGCTAAGTTGAGGCTTATATTAGAACTAATCATTTTGAGTGTGATCAAGTCATCCTCATTTACACTGTTTGCTAGTTGTATGCTTTTGTAATTTATTAGGCTCAATTTGCCATTGCAATGATCGCTCTGATACCATTGAGTTGATTCTTACACATGGTCTATGATCAAAGAAGTAAAGTAATGGTTGAAGTATTGGTAGTGAACCACTAAAATATTACACAACATACTCTAGGATTATCTTAGGGGATTCAGCATTAGCAAGATTAGTTGAAGAAGTTGATGATCTCTCACTTGTGCACAAGTAACTAGCTTATTGACGAGTGGTGTGTTCTTCCCATTACATCAAGTAGTTTTTTTCTCACTTGGCTATAGGTTGAGGTGTACATGGCATCTCCCCTATATCATAAGTACCTACATGAGTCTCCCCTTGCAGCATATCTACAAGCTATCAATAGTGTATGGGTATATATTTGCATCAACCATGGTTACGCATGAGCATTCACTACATTAGTTAGTACCCCTAAACCACACAATCTTTTCTCTCTTCATCATGCGGACCACACATTGCCTTTTTCACCCAACCACTTAAGCACCTTAGTCCACTCAACTACTATACAGATTAGGCCACATGATTATTTAGCCACATTGGAGCACTTGATCACTTGAAGCACATCCTAACTACTTGGAGCACTTTGGCCACATGTTTAATTAGGCAAAAATTCAAGCATACTCTTCCACATGCACATACTCAATCACATAGTCACAAAGTTGCACAATCATGCACTTTATTTCAACTCACTTAACCATCTCCACTCTCTTACCCTTAATCATGAGGCACCCTCTGACCACATCGAGAACTTTGTTTTTCTTATCACAATAGCCTCACTCAACAATTTAGGCCACATTAGGCACTCATGAATCACTCTAGGTAGCATTAGCACATGATTATACAACACTTAGACACTATACCACCATCACACTCTACTACTTAGTGCTCATAGCATAGTGATGTGGATGGTTTTGGGAATGGGAATGGGAATGGGGATGTGGACTAGAATTGCCCTCCTTTGTCACCATCAGAGAGGGCTCTAATAAGTGGATGGGATTGGGATTTGGGTTGGTTTGAGGATAAGCTAGGACTGGGATGGCAAGCTAGAAAATGGCCATCCCATGTCATTATGGCTCATAGAATTTTACTAAAAGAATACCTTAGCCACTCGATGACTTAGACATATTGAAGCACATGATTACCTTATGCACTTAGATAATATATAAGGCCAAATTTGCACAATTCTTGGACAAGAGTGTAAACACTTTCACATATTGTAGATCATTTGTACACACACTTTCAAGTACCTTAGGATAAGAAGGCCTTTGAGGCACTTTGTACATGTGTGAGAGTAAGATGCAATACATTAGTCCACTCGTACATATCATGTCTAGAGAAATTTTGTGCAACTAGGGACACACAATTACATTTGTGTATAACATCTTGTATGCATTGCGTAGAACACACTTTTATTTTATTTGAATTCTTCTTCAAGCTTCTATGTGTTTTTTTGAATATGATATAGCTCTCTTATAGATTAGGAACCCTTCACATTAGCAAATGTTATAGGAAAAAAGATAGCATGCAATCTATTGATTTCAGTGGGGATTAGAAGAATAAGGGTATGTAGCACATGAAAGACAGTGTGGAAAAAGAGGCTTTACTAATGGCTAGAAGGGTTTTGCATGTTTTCTACCTAATTAGTTACAAGCCAAAGAAGCTTTGTAGGACCTCCATTGAGGCAGCATGATGCATATAGATATCATCAAGATAAGGTTTCTTAAAAATGACATCTATGTTAGTATTGCCCAGCTCTATGTGTATTCCAAGTGTGTCGCACTTGCAAAAGGAAAAGAAGTGTTTGACAAGTTCCCATTGACCAAACAGAGTCTCTTGAAGTGCCTTGATCACTAGAGATAGGCAAAGCATGGACTTGGTGCTAAAGCTTTGAGATATTTTGGCAACATTTTAGAGGTGAGTGTCTACAAATTTGGTCACCCATACTTGCACTATGAAATCTTGTATCAAAGAAGGGAAAAAAGATACATACCAAGGTACATAAGTTGGGGCTTATTTAGTCACTTTTAGTTGCATCTTCAAGGCATGTGGATGCATAGAAGGGCTGAGAAATACACATGATATAGTAGTTGTGGCATTGTATTGGTAGATATGTGCGTTGAACTTAGCTTGCTTGCAAAAGCACAAGAAGTGTTTGATAAGCTACCAACTTGAAATTTTGTTAGCTTACTAACCAAGCTAAGGAAAGCCAAAGTTGGAGGCTTTGATCATATATTACATGACTCTTTACATCTCATATTTCTCTCTGTTTAGAATATTTGGCCCATAAAATAGGTCATGAAATAAACTAGTTTTTCAAGTTGAAAAGTGCTAGAATTGTAGGGATGGGCCACTAGTATTAGTTGTTTTACCTTGAAGATGCAGCTACACATATGCATGAATTGAGGCTTGCTATTTTAGGTATGAACAATCTTATTGAGGACTAGCTATAGAGGATATGCATGAACTTGCACAAAGCAAAAAGTCATAGAAGTTTGCAAGCGTAAAGTAGAGCTCACCATTGTAGAGCCACCTTCACTAATTTATGAGTATGATGTCCTTTGAACCATGGCAATGTTTATGCCCCTTATTAATGATGTCCTATTGAATTGTGCTCCTAATGTTGCCTTGTGTTTTTGTAGAGAAACCATGGCAATGTTTATACCCCGTATGAACCCTAAAAAGGTTGATGTTGAAGGATTACATGTCCATGCCAAAGGGGGATGATAGGAGAAAGAACTCTTGTTGTTGGCCATGCATTAAATATTGGAGGGATTTTGGAGCACTAATTAATGGTGCTAGGTTACCATCACCGATCTAGACAAGGTGGCTCAAAAAGATCGTGCTGTGGAGATGAGAGCCTTCATTCTCATGTGAGGGATCGCTTGGGAAAGCATGCAGCTTGAAGAGGCTACTACTAGTCATAGCGGGAGGTGGAGTTGATGGGATGTTAATGGGCAGCTAGTCAAGGACATGATCAGTTTCTAGATATTTTCTTTTGATGGATAATGGATGCAGTCGAAGCTAGATTGGTAATGGATAATGGATAATGGCTTGAAGTGAAATGTCGAGGCTAGATCAATATCATGGTCGTGAGTGCATCGAGGTTATCTCCATCGTTTTGAACCATGGTAATGAGTAGCTGTGTGAAACAACCCTTAAAGAAAATAAACCCTACCTACCCCTTAATTCCTGCCAACAAATAGTTCCCTTTCTTTTATATAATCTCCCTTCTTTCCTTTAACATCGCTTTATCCTTCTCCTTTCATACTATTATATTCATGCACTTTGCTCGTCGATATGGAGACGGTGGAGTAGGAGCTAGACGGCCTACAGGAGAAGGCCCTCATTAATCACAGTACAGTACGTCCAACGTACTCTAGTAATTAATATTTAATATTCCCGTCGAATATTATATATGTGTACATTGGCAGCTATCATACAATAATATCAATTTTCTTTTATCAAGAATAATAGGCAGAGCAATATGTCGTAATCACGCAGGCTCCTAATCGATCTAACCTAGAATATTTGCAGCACATCAAATCATGAATAGTCAAACTGGCGCATCGCATCAGATGATCAATCGATGCATAACCATCTTGTGTAAGTTGTCCCGGCCCTGCTCATCTCGCAGATTAAAATGCAGTTTCTTTGAAGACAACCCCACGATATAATTACATGTATGATATTAACACATACTGTGCGCAGAACATCCAGCTTAGCCCTTGCCCACAAGTGAAGCATTATATTAAACTCTCAGTCTAAAGCCAATTGGATTAATTCGGTCTTATCTTCTTTATGGTAATGGTTAGTGACTGTTTAATGCAAAAGGAGCTAGGAGACAAATTAGAGAAGAGAAGAGCTTGAGCATTAAAGGGAACTATTGTTGTTTGAGCCTACGTCCTTAGGCTTCAAAGCTTGTGGTGTAGTTGGCCTTATAAGCAAAGGTACCAATCAAGTACAAGCTTTTACACTAGCTTTTATATGATTTTGTAATCTAACATGATAATCCTCATGAGATAGAGCTTTTTGAGCCTAGTAGAGAATATCTATATGTGGGGAATGTTGAAATGTGTTCTTGTCCAAGAAATAGAAGACAAAGCATCTTGAAACATGACTGCTTGATTTGTTCTTCCAAGTATCTAAGGTGTCAAAAGCCATGAAAGGATATGCTTTCATTTGACTATTTACCTATTAAGAACCAATTACAACTTTTAGTAAAAAGTCAAAGCTTTTATTATGGATTTTTACAAATGTGGCGCCACAAAGAGAGATGGGTTGGACAAGCTGTTTCTATGCATGCAAATTCATCCTTTGAATTTTGGGATGGATCAAAATGCCGTGAGGTTCAAGACTTTTGGAATCCAAATGTTGAGTATGAGCTATCTATCATTTGCCAAAACTCAAGGTGTAATACTGTGTTTTCTACATTTCCAAAAAAATCAAAAGCACTTTAGCATGGATGGAGTGAATCTAACAAGGAGCATATATTTGTATGTAATAAGTGTCATATTTTGAATAAACACCATCAGCACTTATACAGGGTACATATTTCACTCGTTATCTTTTCAAAATATGTATACCACATCTAGTTGTGAATACATAGAATCATACTAGCTACTACTTTATGTGCATTTGTACTAAATAAATTTTTTTTGTAGGGAGAGCCTCAAAAATTTCATCTGCTTCTACATTGGGATGGGTTCCAAGCTTCTCGAACAACTCAAAAAGATTGTGGTGCAATAGAAATTATGATTTTAAATGGTGGCAAAAGATCTAGGGTTTTGTACTATTTTTGCCACTAAGCAGCAAGAAGTTGATTCGCAATTCAAGCTCTGCATTTGACATCCTTTTGAGACCATTAATAAAAGAGCTTGAGAAGCTATTCATTGAGGGAGAAAATGTGTTTTATAATTATCCGGTTGAACGTATCTTTGATAATTCCACTCAACAAACACAATTTTGCAAGATACGTGCAATGTTAATGATGGTCACAGGTGACCATCCAGCCCAATGCAAACTTGGAATGTTTAAAGATGGAGGGTAGTCCTTTTGTCGAAGGGACAAAGTTAAAGCTATCTTGGATAGTAATAACTCATCATTTCAAGGTCACTATGATTATGATGGAAATAGATATCAAGCTCGATATCCTCCAGAAAAACGTAGCATAAAAGAAATGAAAGAAGCACTTTTACAATCCAAAAAAGCATTCACGCAGACTGAACAAGAATGTATACAAGATGCAAGATTATCATGCAGAGAGTCTATAATGCGGAGATTGCATGATCTATATGGTTTCGATTTATCATTGGATTTAGTCTATGATTCAATGTATATTTTTGCATTGAATATATTCAAAAAATATATAAGTGCTCTTATGCAAGTTGTATCCAATGAGACAAGGAGAAAAATAGATGCTTAGGTTGAAAAAGTATTTTTCCTCGCTCCACAATCCATTCAATATGGTCATTGGCTATCCACTCCAAGCAAATACCATGTCATTTTTTAAGGCAAAGGAGAATCAAAAGTTCATCCAGTGGTGTTTACTGTATATCTTACGAGAATTCCTGACTTACATAGAGAGATCTATGACTTGGGGATTCTTCTAGTAGATATAACCCACGGGTTTTGTAATTACAGTTGTGACAAAGGCTGGTCAAAGGAATGCATAGAAATGATGTGTTCCTTGCTTCTTTCATGGAGAGTAAAAAAGAAAGAGTCTATGGGATCAAATTCTTCCCCTCTTGAGCATGTTGTAGGTATGGACATTTATTAATACAATATATCACTTTCTCATAGTCACTTCTGGTGTCTGCTAACTTACTTTATTTACAAGGTTTGGAGAAATACTCGATGATTTTTCCAAGCATGGAATGCATGATATGGTGTTATGAATTTGAATGTAAGGTACAAACAAATGTTGGTATCAAGACCAATAAAAAAGACATGGAGATATTGTACATTCATTATAGAAGAGTACTATTTACACAAGTCTTCTCAATCTTACAATAAGAAAAGGATAGCCTTTTGCCACATGAGAGAACATTAAAAAGTATTCATATGTGTTTGTCAGTTCCTTCTTTTTTTATATATAAGAAGTCGTGATAGCACATCATGCCACGCAACACATGAATAAGGAATCTTAGAGGTTTCATTAGTCATGAGGGTGAAGGAGGTATGGAGGGAGCTTGAAATAATAAATCAAGATATTAACATGTTGGATAATGATTAAACAAAAAGGTATAGCAATACAACAAAAGAGAGGAATGATTAGACCGCTTATTTAGGAGGAACAAAATTATATAGAGCACTATTGGTCTCTCGAAGAGAATTCTCTACAATCGCAATGTGTGACAATGTACAAAAAGTTATTGTTTATAAGCTTGGGGATAATGTAGTAGTTAAAGTTGATGAGCCTAACACTACCGTTGAAAGCATGGGTCATTGGAAGGCTTTATTACATCATTCTTTTCAGTGCCACTTGAGTTTCCAAGGGCAACTTATATTTGGAGAAAAGAATACATCTACCTATATTTTCTTCGAAATATGCAAACAAATAGAAAGTTCAAGAAACAAAAGATGAGACACTTATTGGAGAGCTCCTCTATGGTATACTCTTTTACATGTATTATAACCTACTTTACTTTTTATTCTACTTATAATTCAATGTCTTTTATAGATATCAACTACTTCTATAGTTGGAGAAGATGTTAAAGATGATCAAGAAGAAGTTCAATAGGTTTATTTCAAAACTTTTATTTCTTTTTTGGAGTGATATTTTCTTGAATTATGATTTAGTTTACATAACTGTACTGATATAAATTGTACTTTTGTTGTTATATATATTTTTAAAAACATTGTAGCAATCCCAAGCTTTTAACAATGAAGAAAATGAGGGTTTGGATCATAATGCATGTGGCACAATATAGGTTTGTCAATAAAACTATGATGCACATAATTGATCATTACTTTTAGCAATATTTATGCTTTTTATTTGATACTGAGTTTTCTTTCAAAAATATGGAGATAGAGGATGTTTATCATCCAGAACTACCTTCACATACACAAGATGATTCGAATCACATAGAAATTTATGAGAATTTTGATGCAGTGAGCATGATATTCATAATTATTCTTAATAAAAACTTTGGATAATTTTACTAATATGTTTCATTTTCTTTTAAGAATGACATGCTCAAGAAGTATAAATCATTTATTGACCTTCTTATACATGCTACACAAGTTAGTTATATTCAATGCTTTGTAAAAATTAAGTATTAATACATATCACATTGTAAGTTAATACTATTATTTTTTTAAAAAATTATAGATTGAGGAGAACACTAAATTGGAAAATAATGTTATAATTCTAAATTAGAAAAGCATACTAAGATATTTTTGATTATTTTTATCTCTATAGTTTGTATTAAATATTATCTTTGTTTAATTTATTTATTTTTATCTTATAGTAGAGCAAAAACATGAAAGATAACATGAAGGAAAAGAAGAAAAAAGCTTCAAGGGATATAGAGAATCATAATAAATCCAAGGTATTTCGAGTGTCTCTTAAGATAAATATGGATGTCTTGATTTTGATAACTTAGCCCTTTTATGATACTTAACACGGGATTGAAAACTCCAATGTGCGACTAGCTAGGAGCCATGCTAAGACACTTGATAAATGCCAATTCTCTTAGGTTATATGTGTTGTGTTTATTTAGTATGTGTGTATATTGCTAAATATGTAAATATTTTTTTAACTAAAATATTTTTTTTGGAATTGTAGAGTATGTTGAGTGAGGTGGATGAAGAAACGATCTTGTTAAAATATTTGGATATTGCTACGGTGGATGAGCTATATATGTCATTTAAATCCACTTTTAACATCATTAAGAGAGATTTCACTTTCACTACAAATCGTACATAGCATAATGTGGATGCCATGAGAAAGGCTATAGTACAGTGGCTCGTGGTGCAAAAATGAGTTATAATCAAAGATACACTCATTGGAAGTTTAAGCCTAGATGATGTTAATGTAGTAGAATAGGGACAATTTGGATTTCACATTATAGTATGCTACTTTTGTATTATGGACATTGACAAAAATTCTATTATTTACTTTTACTTTGTTAAAATCACTTTTTAAATCAAGTATTCTTCTATTATTACTTATATCAAAAATATAAAAATGTCATTTTATGATATTTTATTATGTCATTATATGCTAAGTTGTATGATAAAGTTACTACATAGATATTATATGTTATAATTTCTTATATGATAAATTTTTCGATGAAGTTACTATATAGATAATGTTTATTTATGAAGTTACTATATAGTAACTTTTATTATGAAGTTATTATATAGATAGTTATGATAATAAACTTCCTACTAGTAAGCTAACCAAAAAAAGCTTTCTATATAGTAAGTTAACTAGAAAAATCTTTCTATATTGGAAACTATCTTTCTAGATTGGCAATCTAGTAAAGTTTGATTTTTCCTATATTAGACTCTTTATAGTTATGTGGAAGTCTAAGTAGCAAATTCTCTTTTTTTTTCCTATATAGTAAGTGATTTAGAGTTTCTTGTGGTGGTGCTTGTGGCCAGTAAGGTAGTTATCCACTAGCAGCAAGCAGCGATTCTAGGGCCACTGAGTCATCACCACTATGGATAGCTCATAGCTAATGGGCGAGCCACCTATTGATGAGATAGACAATAAGGCAAGTGGCTATAGTCAAAGTGCCATGCAGGCGATTTGACCCGACCAGGGGTGGCGGGGCACTTTGAGGTAGTGTGAGCCGAGTAGGGGTGGCGAACAGTCGGGGATACTACTATAGGGTGTGGTTTTTACAATTCCAATGACTCTCCACAAAGAGAAGGGGGTAGAAATAGGAGAAGGGTAGGGATTTCCACTCTTGATAGATGTGGGTGAAAAAAATCTCAAGCAAGTTGACATTGAGGAAGGGCAGGTTGACTTGGACCCTAATGTTAATGATCTTGAGTTGCAATTGCAAATATTTTCTTATGTCACGGTGTATCAAAGAGGTATTTTCTAAAGACAACACAAAAAATGAAGAGGGTATGAGTATATTCGAGTGTGAGGACATATTGAAAAGAACAAGGATTGTCATGACTAGTCCCCCTATACCCTTGTGCCATCTTCTTCCATATGCCAAGGTCTGCGAGCTCAGGGATGATGTGTCAAGATTCAAGATTACCTTTGGAAAGGAGGGTTATGTTCTAGATAAGGGGGTGTTTAGCACCCATGCTACTGAGAAGACATCGGTGTGATTGATGAGACTATGAAGGGATGGGATCAATTCAGAGAGAAGTGGGCATGGAGTTTGAAGAAGAGCATTTGAGGCTTCCACGTTTGAAATGGATGTTAGGAATCACATGTTCTATGTATGGGAGGGGAGTCATCACAGTGTAGTAGAGAGAGAGGCCATCTCTGAGAGTTTTCTATGACGAGAGAAACATGTGCATGTGTTGTTTACAATCATCGACCCTTGAAAAGTCTATAAGGTTGCTTGCCTTTTTTCTTTCTAGTGCATGAACTTGTAAGTGATTTGTTCATAGTAAAGGATATATATTTGATTGATTAAAAATCTCTTTTATTAACAATATTATTTCATGTTTCATTATGTAACCTTTATACACATGTGATTGTCGCCACTTCTTTTGAAAGACAAGCTCGTAAATACATACAATATATACATAGCTAGCACAAATTATTACCTTAAGGACCTACCTCCTAAGGATATAATATTGATTGGTAGGATAAGAAAGAAGCACACAAAATGTGCTAAGCCCTAGTTTCCTCTAATAAGAAAATACTTGGTAAGATTGGTTTACAATGTTAGTTTCTTTGTCCCCACACTTTAAGCTTGTGTTTAGCATTTTTGGTGCTTCGTGTAGTGAAGGTATGTTATTCTTGGTTCTCTAAGTGAAAATGAATAGTGATATTCAAAAGCAGCTTCACCCTTTCTGTTCTACTACGACACCCATTGAATTCAAGAATTAGAAGCAAAAGAGATGGAAGGACTAATAAAAAAGGATAGTTAGAGAATTGGAAAGGTGAGAACATACCTTCACTTCCTTCAATGAAATATTATTGGTTTCAAACTTGTATATGTAGTTTTCGGGTGTTCCGATTGGAGAATGTAACACACATGTACATTATGGAGAGAGTGTGACCCAGCAAAACAATCTCTCTGTAGCAAATTGTTGGAGATTACCTCTATGTTATGGAGATAGTGTGACCTAGCAAAAGAATCTCTCTTGAGATTCTAAATAATTTCTTCTCTAGCTCATACAAAGAGTATGTGAAGGGCTCTCTGGTCAAGATCTATCTAGATAAAGAGAAGACGATCGACAAGGCAAGGTAAATCGCCCTCCTAGTT
Organism: Lygodium microphyllum; assembly: GCF_053477565.2. Classification (NCBI taxonomy): domain Eukaryota; kingdom Viridiplantae; phylum Streptophyta; class Polypodiopsida; order Schizaeales; family Lygodiaceae; genus Lygodium; species Lygodium microphyllum. Next base: position 62,644,406 of record NC_141156.1, on the reverse strand, counting down.
TCTTCAAGCTTGCAAGTTCATCTCAATGTGGACTTTGAGGATGATAGTAATGTGCAAAATTTTTCAAGGAGGTCAATAATAATTTTAAAACTTTTACAAAATGATTGGTGAAAAACCAAAATTATACAAAGGCAAGTTTTGTCCTTTGCTAGAACTTTTCACCTTGATTAGCTTCTCGATTGTTTTATCAATTGCTCACCCATAGCCTCTTTTGTCTTGGTCTTCTTGATATTTATTTACTTTCCTAGACTTTTTGGTGCCTTTGGCAAGTTCCTCAACACAAGAGCTCTCATTGCTAGAAGAATCTTTCCGACAAAAAAGTGTGAATGATTAGCTTCTTAATTTGTTTTATCAATTGCTCACCCATAGCCTCTTCCTTCTTAGACTTCTTGATTGTTATCTTTTTTCCTAGACCTTTTTAGTGCCCTTGGCTAGAAGAATCTTCCCTGTAAATAATTGTACATGACTAGTATGCATGACTTGTACTTTCCTTGCAAAGCTAGATGTTTCATTGTTGCATTGTATATGTAGAAAATGATGTGACAAAGCAACTCTTAGAGTTTTCATTGTAAACGGTGGAGCCTAGTCAAATAATTGAAACTAGATACTCTGTGTCAAGGAGAGGGCTTGAGAGAAAAAAAGAGGAGAGAGAAGAAGAGGTGCAAAAGAGAGAAAGAGAGTGATGAGGAGAGAGAAATACTAGAAAAGGAGAGAGAAAGACAGGGAAGAGAAAGAAAGATGGCTAGAAGCCCCGAAAGGACATGAGGAGCTAGAGAGAGAAGAAGGAAAAATATCAGGACCTAAAACAGGCCTGACACTAGCTCTGTGGCACTAATCGGGCTTCTACTACACACCCAAACCACCCCGCAGCACAGCCCCACCGGCCTAACCTCTAATGTAGAACTTCACATTTGTATAGATTGTAATCCAATGGATAACCCTTCCCACACTCCTCAGAGGGAGTCCCTACACATATCAATGTAATATACCATGTAAGCCTAGGCAAAGAGAGTGCCCCTCAACTGATTATTGTGGCCCCACTATGGCTCTCCTATGCCTCAGGGATTGGCCCCAAGATGCACCTCCCACACATAGAATACATATGATACATGCTCCACTCTTTTAATCGATTGATCCAGGAGATGTAATATATTCCTCATTGCATACTCCCCAAAGAGATCGATCACTAACCCTACGACTTAGGGTACCTCACCTCCCCAATGTAGGTCATCGTTCATGAAAACAATTGTTCTACATCCAGGATGATACCATGTGTTGCCTCTAATGCAATTGTGTATGATTTATAGTGCTTAAACATTTTTTTCCATCAACAACGAGCATTGTAAAGGTGCAAAAACATTTCTTTTCATGCCTTTACTCTAAACGAGATTGCTATGTGTTGTATAGGGCCAACGCTAAGCATGCTCGTGCTACTGGACCCTCCATGCATTAAAAAAATCAAAATCCAACGTATTATCATCCCTTAACACCCCCCTTCTCCCTACTACTTAATATTGTGCATTCAATGGTAGGTTTAGATAGCATTTTTAATGTATTTTCCTTCATAAAAGCAGTAAATACCCACTTTAACATAAACACAGGACTAAACTAAGGTTCAACCTCATGTCTCAGCCTTATCATACATTCACAAATACAAATGTGATTTTTCTCTATTTTTTGGACGTAAAAAATCTATTTTTTCTTTTTATTTATTTATTTATTTATAAATATCAATATTTATTTATTTACTAATTTGGACTAATTAAGCATGTTGAGAATTATTTTTATATCCCATTCCATCCTATGCAAATACCATATACACAACAATATCCCAAAAACTCATGATTTTCTTAAAACCGCACTGTTGCGAGTTTTGCATGTTTACAAAGAAATTATTATATGATTGTTTTTTTAATTCCTTTAGTACTTCTGATAGATCACAGTATTGACAACCAAAAACAACTAGTTTCAACCATTTACATCGGAATTTATCATAAAACGATTAAATTTACAACTTACTCATAGAATTGCATCTTATATTATACGCATATTGTGATTGGAGGCCCATTGACACTTCCCAACAACCACTAATGCTCCTCTCAATTGATCTATGCTCCATCATCATCCCATGATCAAAATCTTGCATCTTAGCCCACCCCCTTCTTTCATAGAATCAACCATGAAAGCACACAACAAGAGGAGAGAGAAATACTAAAAACTCAAAGTTTCATTTGGGAAACCATTCTGCGAGATCAAACAAACGATTGGAGGTGAAATCTGATTGGTGCCTCTCTTTCAAGCCCAAATCTCCCTCTCTCATAATCGTCATGGAAGAAGGTGCACCATTTTGTTGTAGCCGCAAAAGAAAATGGTCCCCCCCCCCAAATTTGTAAAATTTTGGGAGCCTTTGGTCCCCCCAAAAGGCGGGCCCACTATATTTTGTTTCCTTTGGTCAATGTTAACCCTTGAGATATCTGGCCTCCCGCAGTTCCTCCATTTAGCGATTGATCGATAATCCAAAAAATCCAACACATCCGTCTTGACATCCCAAACAATGGAGAAGTCATTTTTCTTCAATCTGGTTGTCAGAGAAATTATGAAAAAATTGCAACCACCACAACAGTCAAAATTTGCATTCCCATCTTTTACGGTCTCTTAAAATGGTCGAACCTACGTCTTCCACTTTCATCAGCTTTGAATTTCGCATAAAATTTACATTATTTTGCTCCTTTCTGACACTTCTCAGGTGTTTAAATTCTACTCTCATTGGTGACCATAGGGTAGGGCGACTCAGCCCGTGTCAAATCCCATAAAATGATTTGCACAAAAAACAACCATAAAAAGCATCAAGCTGCCACAAAACAAAATACACAAAAAAGTACAAGAACAGCTCTCACCCTACCCCTTGACAAAATCAAGGCATGAAAATCTTCAAGGGATAGGCCCAGCATAATCTAACAGAAATCTAGAGTGAGTGGCTAACTAACTGCTCCAACGTAGACTGGCTAAAAAGAACTATCAAAGAAGTCATCCTAAGTGGTGGTTTGCACTATCTACCTAACTTAGGTCAACTAGACTAAGAACTTCTACTAAGCGAAGACTCCTATAGCCTTGTCATCATAATTTTGCTCTTAACACATTTTTCTATCAAGGTTTCCATACTCGAGTGTGTAAAAAGGAGAGATCTGAGCGTAGTGACCCAAGGAGGAGGAATAGGGTATCGGCCTCAAGTCGTGACTCTCCCGGGGGTATGATGCCAGGAGGCATATTCCACGGTGGATTCCGTGAGGTTTTACGGTGGATTCCGTAAACTTAGATGACCGGGGCTCATACACAAAGAGGATTCTTTGTGCGAGAAGTTGATGGGGACGCCTGTCCTTTTCGGGCGTTTCATTAATTTAGTGTGTACGTGGGTGATTCCATAGCGGGTGATTCCGCAAAATGCATATTAAATTAATAAACGTTTATGAGTTTAGAGTGCGCACTCGTAATAAATTAAGGTTAGGATTTATTTCTAACCAGTTGATTTATTTATGTAGCTGAAGACTGCTAGGTATTCACTTTTGTCGGTTTAATTGTATTATTTTACTAACGATTGTGAATGCTTCAGTTGATGTGTAGAGATAGCAGCAGTGGCGGAGGAAAGCATTAGAGTTTAGCGAGTATTCGACCTTTGGATTATATTTTGATAGGCGCCACGCCTATATTTTGTTATGTCTATTGAGACATTGATTATTGATTATTATTTTGTATGTGCCTATGCGCACGGATATGTTATTTCTATTTGGACATTGAGATTGGGCGTGCCAGACTCTATGGGCACCGTCCATTAGCTTTATTTCCTATTTTGTAGAAAGCAAACTCAAAAGCTAAAAGCTTGTCATATTTTTGTAAATTGGGCTATTATTGAGTATGAAGATGGAAATATACATAAAATACATGCTTTGTGAAGCGCTCACACAAGGCATGGGGGGAGATTGAACCCAATTGGTCTCTTGCTTCTTGTCGTTCATGCTTTTACATTGTTTTTTGTGCAAAAAGGTAGAGTTCATTGTTCTTGGGGACCTTCTGGGATTCACTACGTGAGCATTCTGCGACCGATCTGCGCACCAGTGAACCTACCAAGCCCTCGCAAGGCAACACTTAAATCTTTTTCTTTGCCGCTCACCTTTTTTTTGCTCCAACCTTCCCTAGTATTTCTTCTTTTCTAGCTAGATGCCATCACTAGGAAGTCAAGGCATCAGTGACTCAACCCAAGAACCTAGCAAGCCCTTGCAAAGCAATGATCAACTACTCTTAAGATTTTTCTTTCTTGTTTTTTTTTCAATTTTAGGGGTTAAAACCTTTTTTAACACACCTCTATTTTTTTATATTTCAAATATATTCATACTGGTCTCTTCTTTTTATTGTGGCAGGTGTTAACCTCAGTTCAAGATGGCAAAAAAATAAAGCAAAAAGTGAAAAAATAACAGAAAAAGAGCAAAGGCGCAGAGGCAGCCCCTAAAAGCTAAGATGAGGCAAAATTGCAATTTTAAATAGAAGGCGCGTCAAAAAACTCTAAAAACTCTTGTAGAAGAGCACCAGGCTCCCTCCTGTGCCATTTGTAAAAGAATAGACAGGTGTAATTTAAGGCATGAGGCAAGAAGAGGGAAATAGGAAAAAGGACCTTGCCACAATGGCCGATCATGTAAAAAGGGATAGGTGTCCATGGGATTTTAGGGTTTGTATATAAAGTTTAAAAAGTGAATGGAAGCTCATTCTTTAGTGTGTGGCTAACAAGAGACCTCTCTTCTTCTCTTCACCTTGCCTATGTGTGTGCTCTTGAGAGAGGAAGTGTGAGGGTGTGAGGGAGTGAGTGTGTGGGAGTGAGGGATCAAGAGGGTGAAGCTCTTCACCATCTCCTCTTCTCTTCTCCTCTCTTTTCTCATGCACGCACGGCTATGGTGGACGGAGCTTGAACGAGGAGGCTTGAGGATGCTTGAGCTAGCATCTAGGATCGTGGAGCTATTGGTGTGTGAGAAGGAGGCGGAAACTCATTTCGGCATCGAGGTAAGCTCACTACATTCATAGATTCGAAAGTGCATCGGCTAGGTGAGAGATAGCCATTAGAGCTCGCTTGGAATGCTTGAAATAATAAGCGGTCCGTGAGTCTTGGCGGTTGAGCGAGAGCTCCACATTTTGGTTCCATTGTCAAGACCAACGAATTCAAGCTTAAGCACTTGCGTGCCTCATATCAAGCATCGAAGTAAGAGATTTATCCCCGAACCGGAGCTTGAGATAGGTAGGAAGTTAGGCCTTTTGATCTTCGATACAAGTAAGTATTTTGGTTATTTTGATTGTTTAATGATTGGGAAAGAAGGGGAGATCCTTTTAGTTATTTTCTTTTGATTCTTGTTGCATTTAGCGTAGGTTAGGATTAAGAAATCAGATTGGAGAGGCATAGGGTTTACTGCTGTAAAACAGGGTAAAACAAGCACAATTCAGGGTAAATGGAGAAAAAGAGTGGTTGGAATGATTAATTCCGGCAAGGGAGTGATTAGGGATAGCAAGACCTTGCTCAGGAAGGGGTTTAAGGGCCAGGAGACCATAGAAGAGCTCATTTTTCACCCTAGCAGTGACACAGAGAGAGAGAGAGAGAGAGAGAGAGAGAGAGAGAGAGAGAGAGAGTTTCCAACATTGGTTCGGTCTGATCTTGCAATCGGGAGTTCTTCGCACGATTCAAGTATATCAGAACCTTATTGCTATGTATTTGTTGTGATCTGGAAGTCGGAGTGCCTGGTGATTGTGTGGATCATTGGATTCAACGAGATCATCCTCGGCGCAATCGTCGTCGTGCACGACTCGACCTGTCCAAGTGGCTTGGATTTGGGTCAAGTCCCAGGATCAGACCACTCGGACACGTATCGCTCGGCCTGTCCGAGTCAGCCATTCGGAAAAAACTGATATTCGGCCCTCGGCCTACGTGATTCGGCCCAACCTACTCGGTCCTTTTGACTCGGCCCGTCTGAGCAACCCACTCGGACCACTTAGCCCTTGGACCACTCGGCCCTTAGCCCGCCCTTCAAGTCTGCCACTCAACCCCCCTGCAATTCGAACGAGTTGGGCCAAGTTAGACTTTTGCAAATTTTGTGGAAGTTTGCACCAAGCCCAGCTAGATCTCAACAGCCCCAACCTTTGTGAGCCATCCCGATGCCCATAACTTGAAATGTCACAATTCGTAGGCCGCAAGATTATGATGGGTGGAAAAAGTTGCATACTACGGTTCTTGATCAAAGTAACGAAGATAAAACAAGGTTGGCCAAAGCCAAGGTTTGGATTAACCTCAATAAATTGGCTCTCTTGCTTCAAAAGATGGTTTTTGATAATGGAGATAAGTAAGAGTTTATCGATGTTGTGGTTCTACGAAAATATAATGGAAGCATGAGGCAAAAGCTATATCACACATAACATGGTGTGTACTAAGTCATATTGAGCATATCTTTACTCATATATGATATCTATCTTTGTAGCATATCCTTGAGATACATGGGCCATACTTTGTAAAGAAGGAAAGCATTGGAGTTGGTCCATGGAAGGGATGGAAATTTCACATTGGATAGCATGTGCTGCATACAAAAGAAAAAACAATCATGATGAAGGGATGAATGGTGGCAATCCAATGATCAAATTGCTATCATGGTGGTACAAGATCATAGTATAGATGAAGTTTAACTCTTGCAGAAGAGAGAAAATGAAAGTGTTAAGGAATCTACTACATATATCATTGAATCACTTTGTGTCACTAAAAGAGCATGTTATCATGTCTCAAGTGTCAAAGAAAACCATGCCAAGTGGCTAGAAACAAGGCTTCAAGGGCAATAAATGGCTCTAAAATGAACTAAGATAGTAAGATAAAGAATGTGTTCAGTGTGAATGCAATTTATTATTTAAGAGAGAAAGAGAGAGTGTGTCTATGAGGATGAGTCTTAAAGTTTAAACACTATATAAGAGGTTTTCACTTTCTATCTTATTCATTGAGATTTCAAATCTTTTGTTGTATAGGAAATATGGCTAAGTCTAAGGTAGCTACAAAGAAGCTTCCCCTCAGAGCCCCATAGCGTATTCAGCTTCGTGGAGTATCTACTAGCGTAGATACATTCTTAGACTATGGCACTTAGTGTACGAACTGATCACCCCCTTCTCAACCTAACCTAGCTTCCTCAAGCCACCCCGAGAGGGATCCTCCTCAGTATCCCCACAAGAAATGCAAGTGGAAGCCAGGTACAATGGCCCTAAGAGAGATTAGGAAGTATCATTGCATTTTTTATCTTGTTATTCTGAAGGCAATTTTCTCAAGACTTATTTATGAGATTGTGTAGGACCTCTACCTCACAGAAAGCAGGAGCTGGTTTTTGGCACAGGGTCAAGATAGACCTGATCACTTCACTGTAACTCCCAAGGACTTCCAACTTGTAAGAAATCTTCAAGTAGTGAATGATGTGTTCGTTCCAATAAAATGAAATTTTGGAATATTGTTCTCCTTATGTATTAGACATGTGACTATGTCCCAATGCAAAACTATTATACTTACCTAAAATATGAATTAATCTTTTGCTCTCGTCCTTCACTCTCAACTTCAATGTGTCTTCGCTATAGTTTTTGCTAGCACTATTAATTTCAATAGGAAAAACATGTAAAAATTTGCCACTTTACTCCTAATGTCTTTATATAGTCTATGTGATGCAATGTTCATTTCCTCGATTATCAATCCATCCATAATTTTAGTACAATATAATTTTAAAATGCCAAACTATATTGAAATGTGACACCCATTAGGTGGCCAAGAGCCCAACAGCAGAAAAGTGGCTCCAAATGCCAGACTTTGGACAAGGGGTCTCCTAGCTTTTGTTTTGGCACAAAAGTGGCTCGAGATGCCAAGGGGTCTCCTCGAAATGATGCATGCCATTGTGGCAGGAAAGTAGACCCAAATACCACAAGGCAGTTGCATGCATCATTTTTGGCAAGATTTCACCAATAGACTCAGGGGGACCCGATGCACCCTATGGTAAAGTTTCATTGCATTCTGATAACTCTACATCAGTTACTAATCATGTTGTTTGATTTTATTATGTCATTCAAGATATACTATATATAGATGAGTTTGCATTGAGGCAAGGAAGATCTCAACATGCAGTGGATCGATGAAAGGGTTTAGCTCTAAAGGAGTACATTGGCAACCTTGTTCTAACTTGGTGGTCTTCTCGTGGTCTTTAACAAGAAGTGCTCACTACCATGAGAAGAGGAAACAATCATGAAAATTTGGCCTCGGTCCTTTTCGAGCTATATCTCCAACATTTAGCTTGGTGAAGGTGATGCTAGTGAAGCAATCAAAGCTTCTCTACTTATTTGACTACTCACTACATTAGGCAAGCTCACAAAAGTCTCAGATTTTCTTCTCCTAGATAAAGAGTTAAAGCAGAAGCATATCATTTTTAAAGTAAAGAAGGAACTTCTATTTTCATTAGAAGCTTGCCCCTCCTCTCTGCCAATGAAAAAACTAATGAATGAATGAGAGTTCTTGTTGGCTATTGGCTCTTTGTATTTATCATCATTATTAGACATTGCATGCATTTTTCTTAATGAATATTAGACATTTTACATTGTCCCTATAAATAAATACTCATTGAATAAATGTGTGATTTATGTAAGTGTGACGATAATGTGTGGTGTGTTAATGACACATTCGTATATGTTAACATAATTCAATTTAATTATGTCAACATGTAGTGCATATACTCAGATTGTGTATAGATGATAATATAACTCGTATCCGTACCTATTATTACTTTTGATGCGCACACATGTTAAACAAAAAAATAAGCATCATGCATTTCAAGAAATAAAATAAAATAAATTTACTTAAAGTAATTAAATTGAGTGCATATCACATGAGAATATATATATATATACATATATATATACATATATATATATATATATATACATATATATATACATATATATATACATATATATATACATATATATATACATATATATATACATATATATATATACATATATATATATATCAATGTTACATACTATATGAAATATTTTAGCTTTCCAAGTATGATGGTTGTGCTACACTCATGGCAAAACCTATGGAGTAGTCCCCTTGTCGTGTTGAAGCCAAAATGATAAAGTTCATGTCTTTATCTATGATTGTGATGCTCTTTGCATGGATGGCCACTAGCTATGTATAATCAAATAGGTCGATGAGAAATCCTTATGTAGTTGTTTGCGTGGCCTCCATGGCTACAACAGTCCACTTTCATGGCAATGGCCCATCAATCACTCTTGCCCAAAATATTCCTAGCCCTTTCAGCCACATGTACTATAATATTTCTTGAATAACCTTTTGAAAGGAACTTTTTGGGATGGGAAGCTCATATCCATGTTGGATTCTCCTTATCTCTCGAAGGGTAACAGTCCTTGATCTCCATCTCCACTTCTTCTGTGGTGGTCTTTGTGATTGAGGGGGAGCACCTATTGCTGCATTAGAGGACCATCCACCTTGTGCTCTAGATGGGCCACGATGTTTGTGGTTTGGGATAAAATGGTGAGCACCTTGCTTGGTGTGCGTGCTATGCAAGATCAAGGAGGATGGGATAGAGGAGAGGTAGAGGTTGGGGATGTGAGAATGGAGGAAGTAATGAAAGCAAGATGTGAAAATGAGAAGAAGAATGAACTTTTAACCCATTTAAACCTAAAATTTGGATTCATGCACCTTCATACGCATGATCCATTATGTGATCATGAATTCATAATCTTTTTTTGGAATGGAATGAAAATTCACATATGCACCCATTATGTGACCAAGAGCCCAATGTTTTTTTTTGGCAAAAAATAGCATAAGACAGCCGACAAGAAGGTTAGACTAGTTGTAGGACCGCTACCTTTGGATAGTGATGAGATGATTAAGAAAGCTACTATGCAACCTCCTTTATGAGATCATGTAGGTATTGGACATAAGTTTTCAGCTGAGACACTGAAAGAGAAGAAGATTGAAAATGAAGATTTTCTACTTCCATAAGAAGTAAGATATTTTGAAGATATGTTGTGCAAACATGGGAAAGCTTTTGATTTTTTCCCACATTGTTGATCCTAGGGTTGTGATGCCTATGGTTATTTTTACCATTCCGCATGTCCCTTGGAATCTACGGCCTATTCCTGTGCCTAGGGCTCACTTGCCCAAATTGGTAGAGCTTTTGAATGAGTGGATATGGGGGGAATTCTAGAGCCATCTTGAGCTCCATATTCCAATAGATGGTTCACAATTCCTAAAAAGAATGGGACCCTCAGATTCATACAGGACTTACAGCTAGTGAACAAGGTTACTATTCGAAATGTTGGTGCGGGAACTATTGTGGATGAGTTTGTTGAAGCTTTTTCCGAACATGCTATCTATTCACTCGGTGACCTTTATTCTTCATATGATCAGTTCCAACTTGCCCTTGAGAGTAGAGATTTGACTATGATGAAGACACCTTTAGGCCTTGTCTGGATGTGTACGCTTCTGCAAGGCATGTCCATGAATGGGATGAACAAGGTTCTACAAGATTTTATTCCTGAACTTACCATGCCTTTCATCGATGACTTACCTATCAAGGGTTGCTTGGAGAAAGAGAAGGATGATTCTTTAGACAATCATGGATGTAGGTTCTTTGTGGCTTCACATGCCAAGAAAGGGACCCAATGTGTGAGGGTAGCTGCATGCATTATTTTTTTGCAAGATTTCACCGATGGACTCTGAGGGACCTAGTCAAGTTTCATCGCATAAAAATTTATGACAGTTAGAAATCTCACCTTTTCTAGATCATCTTGTTTCTTTCTTTCCTCATGTGTCAACGAGGCATCTTTCTAGGTAGAGGGATCCACAAAATCCTTGGTAGAAAGTTGCGGCCTTGGTCTAAATAGATTGTGTTATAGCACTTCAAACTCAACATCCAATACAAGGTAATCTTCTTCAACCAAGGCAATCTACTCATATGTTGCTATGATGGAACTCATTGTATCTAAGCTTGTGCCATCATATCTTCCATCCTCTACCATCATTGGATGCTCATCCACATAATCATAATCGATGAGGTCTTTCATCAAATCCCTAACTACGATGGAGAACAACTCTTCTTCCTTCATTTCAAAGTGTTATAGTATATCTGATGAAAGCAAGTACTGCATGCCATCTAGTTCAATGTGTGTCAAGAAGGGGAGGCTAGATTTGTCAACTTGTGGCTCTTCTGAAAAGAATGGCACCATGAGAGCTAACCCTTACTCTACCATCACCCGACAGTCCTCTTGAATATTTATTGGTCTACAATCGGCTCTTCTCCATGTATGTGATAGCAACAACCTATGGATTTCTATCTTCATCGGTCTCCTCGTGTTCAATGTGTGTCAAGAAGGCGAGGCTAGATTTGTCAACTTATGGCTTTTCTGAAAAGAATGGCACCATGAGAGCTAACCCTTACTCTACCATCACCCGATATTCCTTTTGAATATTTATTGGCCCTTCAATCGTCTCTCCTAAAAAGAATGGCACCATGAGAGCTAACCCTTACTCTACCATCACCCGACATTCCTCTTGAATATTTATTGGCCCTTCAATCGGCTCTTCTCTATGTATGTGATAGCAACAACCTATGGATTTCTATCTTCATCGGTCTCCTCATTCAATGTGCGTCAAGAAGGCGATGCTAGATTTGTCAACTTGTGGCTCTTTTGAAAAGAATGGCACCATGAGAGCTAACCCTTACTCTACCATCACCTAACATTCCTCTTGAATATTTATTGGCCCTTCAATTGGCTCTTCTCCATGTGATAGCAACAACCTGTGGATTTCTATCTTCATCGGTCTCCTCCTCTATGGGTGTATCCAATGTAAGGCGATAAATTTCCAATGCACAATCATGCTCCATGAGCTCCAAAGGTGTTGTACCTAGTGCATTGCCCATGGAAACAGTGCATACTTTGTGCAAAGAATCCACATGGGCCAAACACCTATCCACCACTTTTTGGTGGTTCTTCTCTACTTGAAATACCATGATTTGTTCCAAAGGTACCCAAGTCATGTCAAATCATCCTCAATGGAGTATGTGCAAGTGGAGACACTAGTCGTAAAGTCTTCCAAGACCTAAAGGAGGGATCAAGTGGTGAGAGCACACATTCAAGGTTAAAGTTCTTTGAGAAAACCTCAAATATCTCATTACCCTGGCTGGCAAAAGAGAGTCTCATGGACCCATGTGTCAAAGTGTACATGAGCATCCATTGCAACAACATCAAGGAGGAGGGATGTGGTGGATGTAGAGAGATAAAGATAGAATGTGTGAAATGAAACAGAGAAACAAGAACTATTGCAGTTCCACCTTTAAAACCCTAAGTTTTAAAACATTAAAGGACTGTTCACATATGATGTTTAGTTATGTCTTTACGTAACATATTTATAGAATTCACATGCATATGTAAATATACCAATGTAGCAATTGCACCTTGTATGGGCTATGATCTAGACATATCCCACCCTCCCCTCCTCGTTACATAGGTGTGCACATGTATATCAAATGTCAATATATGTTCAAGAATTTTATTGTAAATTGCAAGAATACATAGACACTCTATCAATTAACGTGAAAAGGAAGGCGTCTTCTCTCCATCCCCAGGTAAGAATTTTATTGTAAATTGCAAGAATACATAGACACTCTATCAATTAACGTGAAAAGGAAGGCGTCTTCTCTCCATCCCCAGGTGGATGCTTGGATGTATGTATCTTATCTTGATTTAAAAAATGTGTATATGTGTTCAAAAGAATCGAGGTTAGGATAGGTGTTTCTCTCCCATGGTGTGTAGTTGGGCACATGCATCTTATCTCAAAACTTAATGTATCTGTACATACACGCGTTCTAATAGTTTTGAATATAATTACATAAACACACAATTCAAAATTTACAAAAATTTAAGATATTACAAGTGTATGATTTTACAAAGCGATAATATTTTATTACCAAAAAAATCTAAAAGTTTACAATTGTTGGATATTACGTGTGGCGTTGGAATTTTAAGGAGGCTCTACAATTTCTAAAATATGTGGAGCCATGCACTTTCCATTAGGAATAGTACCCTCAACTCATCTTTGAATCTTCCTACCATCTAATTTAAAATAGAAGCCAATAGGTGGATTCCCCATTAACATTGTGATTTCCTAGCGCATTATACTCAAGGGCCAATCATTCCCCATCTGCAACACTTGGGGCTTGTGGCACTCTTAGATGATAGTAACATCCACACTATACTTTTACGTATGTCTAATCAAGACACAACCATTCACCCTTAAGCATCCTCCATCTACAATACTTAAACACTAGGCATAAAGTCAAGGTACCTGCAATTGGAAAGGAAAATTAGCTTATATATCCCAAAGTAAGAAAATAGTCAACCAAAAGAGTAAAATTTTACCTAAAAGCCATGTCCCTTATTGTGACTATGTCAGCACTATGCTCAGTGATTTTTGACATCCAAGTTTTGCCTAAATTTTGTGTTACATAATCCTCTAATACACTTTTCATGATGCACGTGCTTTTGATACATCTCACACTCTCACATTACTTAAATATTTATACAAAAATTGCAATTTGTATGAACCAATTTAGGTGATGTGCTGCAAAGACTTTGTTTGCAATGTGTCATTGAACGATTACACTGAATGCAATATCTATTTGCTTTTGTATGAATATATATTGTACCAATGCCTTTGTTACAAGTTGAGAATCACCTTTCTTTGTCTAAGAGCTAAAATTTTACCCTTCCAATACTTTGATATATCTACAATTGCAGACAATTTCACTCTGAAAGCTCCCTTCATACTTGGACACATGTACTTAAGATAAGCATTGGTATGTATCTGTGATCCAATTCCCTTCTTCATATTTCCTATTATGTACTTCTATTGAGAGAATGCTCATTCTTCTCTCAAGCATTATAACTTAGGCAATGGATGTAAAGAAGCACGTTAAGCCCTCATTAAAAGCCCTATATAGTAAGTATCTTAGGTTCAACCAATTATCACCAATATGACATATAGATCAATGTGGTATTAAGAGATGTTCACACTTTTATAAACAAACACAAATATTGATATCGAAAAGCATATAGGTATGTACATTGATACAAAGTAAGGATTTAGTTTCAAGGTATCACTTTAATCATACCATTTACATGAAATAGAATGGAAAGATAGTACAAGAATACTCAAAGAATTTGCAAAAAAAAAGTATTATAATGAATATGAGTATGATCTGACTCAATACATTGCATAAGAATGTAAGTGCTAAAGAGTAGTCAATACAAGGATGGCTACCACATAGCATGCAAATTTGAATAGGCCTACCACACATTGGGCATTATATTAATGATATGATACAAGAGTCTCTTGGATCATAGCCAATTGGCACGGATATCCAAATAGACACGTAGGATCAACAAATCAAAGGATTTTTGAACCTCAACTTCCAATAGATCCATATCGTCCAATACAAAAAGGAATCACTCACCACAACAAAATAGTTGATCAAGAGTTTTGTGCTTCACCTAAACCTCGCACAATCCTTGCATGTCATAGAAACATAGCACTTCAATAACAACAAAAATAACTAATTCACGAGTTCTTGCAATATAAAAGAGAAAATTTATCTATAAGGTAGAATATCTACACTACTTTGTTGAATGTAGTAACAACAACAGATTTGAAACTTATGATAATCAAAACCTATTGAAAGCACATCCATGAGAAAACTATGACTATATTATTTAATTGATGAATCCCTTTTAACAAAAAATATCTAGATAGCTACATGAATAAAAGTAGCACAAAATTGGACAAATTTATCTATAAGCTAATATGCTAAACATGAGATTGAATCATTGTTGATCAAAACCTAGAGCCACAGAATCTTTGCTTTACCTTGTGTTAAGTTTTGCAATAAAAATTGATCCGAAAGTTAGAACTAGCATCAAACCCTACTATAAAGATAGCAGAAAGGAGAAAAAAAGAGAGGAAGAAAGAGTGTGCGTGAGTGACTAGGAGAGAGAAAGCAATGAGCACCTATTCAATCTTGCCCAAATTGATATCTACAAAAATACACTTAGGAAGAGTTAGTATTTATATAAAGATATACTAAAAAAATAACAGAAAAGAGAAAAACATAAAGACAGAAAAAGAGAGAAGGAGAGAGAGATTAGCAGCTATGCAAACTCACCCAAAATTATTTTTGCAATAAAACAAGGACAAGAGTTAGAACCAACATTGTATTGTATTGAAAAGATAGTAGTAAAGAAAATTCACAAAGAGAGAGAGAGAGAGAGAGAGAGAGAGAGAGAGAGAGAGAGAGAGAGAGAGAGAGAGAGAGAGAGAGAGAGAGAGAGAGAGGAGTACCTTCACCTCTTGCTCCAAATGAACTTTGCAAGAAAACAACAATTAGAACCAATATCAAGGTTTATTGAAAACATAATAAAAAAGAAAAACTATATATATATATATATATATATATATATATATATATATATATATATATATATATATATATATATATATATATATATATATATAAGCACATATGTCTCCTACCCAAAACAACCTCTACAACAAAACAACAATAATAGTAAGAAATGTATCAAACCCTACTAAAAAAACAACAAACAAGAGAAAACCCAAAGAGAGATGGTGATGAAAAAACAGTAAACAAGAGAAAAAAAGAGAGATGGGCTTTTATGTTTTGCCCAAATTCTTGAGCTACAAGGATAAGAAAGTGGAGAGGTAAGCAAAACACTCAAAACCCTAATTACTCTCACCAAAGAGCTTCAATGGAGATGAAAAATTATTACAATGGAGAAGAGAGAGAAAGTAGTCTACTACTAAACTTTTAGGACAAATTGATTTTGTAAGAGGGAAAAAAGTAAAATTAAAAATTCACCCAAAAAAGAAAAAAACATGTGATGTGAAAGAAACTCAAATTTTGTGTATTATTCCATTCACCCATTTTTTAAATCCCCCACTACCTCTTTTTTAAATAAAAACCCCAAGATTTGGAGAGAGTAGATTCACCCTCCATAGATATTAACATCTAGCCTTCCTATTGAACAATCCAAAAAGCCCATGTCTTAAACTATATTATTTTTAAGGGCTCATTTTTTGTCTTGTTTTTCCTAATGATGATCGATAAGGCAAGATTAATTGCCCTCGTGGTCTCTTTATGCTTGCAAGTTTATCTTCCTTTGAAAAACAACGTGGACTTTGAGGATGATAGTAATGTGCAAAATTTTGTCAAGAATGAGGTCAATAATAATTTTAAAATGTTTACATAATGATTTTTGGTGACAAACCAAAATTGTGCAAAGGCAAGTTTTCACCTTTGCTAGAACTTTTCAACATTCCTTGATTAGCTTCTTGATTTTTTTTAGTCAATTACTCACCCATAGCCTCTTCCTTCTTGGTTTTCTTGATTTTTATTTATCTTCTCGGACTTTTTGGTGCCTTGCCAAGTTCCTCAACACAAGAGCTCTCATTGCATGAAGAATCTTCCCAATTAAAAAGTGTAAATGATTAGCTTCTCAATTTATTTTATCAATTTCTCATCCATAGCATCTTTCTTCTTGATCTTCTTGATTGTCATCTTTTTTCTTGGACTTTTTGGTGCCCTTGGCAAGTTACTCAACACAAGAGCTCCCATTGCTAGAAGATTCATGCCACCTCTACTCATGTTACAGCCCTTCACTAGAGCTACCACTGCTTTGCTTGATTACTGCCCACTGGGAGCTGCCAAAGCTATGTAAGGGTTTTGTAGCTATACCATGGAATTGCTACTAGAAACACCTATATAGGGAGTAGTAGTGACTCTGATCCATGCTTGGTTTCCACTCTATGTGTAATTCCCTGTACCCAATGGTGAACCCTCATACATGTGGCATCATGAGGGTGTAGTCCCAGGATATGCCTATGTTGTACCATTTCTTTCATTGAATAATAGAAGAGTAAACCTTTCTCTCACATATCGTGTTACCTTCCTGTGCCGTGTTGAGTGAGTGAACAAGTGCAGGTGCATCATACTTGGTATCAAAGCAACTCTTGCTCTCAGAGTGGAGTGCTCATAGAAGTAGGAGAGGAGATCCAGTGCCCCAAGGAAATCATATCAAGATGACCCACATTGTGGCACCCCACATTGCGATGCCCCACATCGCATCGACCCCCATTGCATCGGCCCCCAACACTACGACCCTCGACACTAGCCAACATCTAAAGATGTGATGCGACTTCCCCCAGCATGACCACCATCCAAGGAAAAAATGCAACTTTCCTACATCAACAACATCAAAAGTCGAGGTGTGGCTTCCCAAGACCACATGGAGGATGACAGAGAGAAGAATGCACCCATCCCAACAATGGAAGAGAGGAAGAAGAGCCGAGGGCAAAAGAATGGAGAGTAGCTCAAGAGGAGAAGGTAGCCGAAATAGAGAGGCAATTGGAGGGCATGTTAGGCTTGTTGGACTCAATTTGGAGGAATGCACAAATGGAGGAAGAAGAGGAAAGGAGAAAAAAACTAGAAGTGGAGCAAGGTTACACAAAGTGGATGATACATCAACAAGAAGAGGAGAAAATACACAAATTGCAAGAAGAGATGGATAGGTTAGGGAGAGAGGAGACTTCTAGGAGAGCCCAAGATACAAGAAAAGACAAGGAGAAGGTAGTTGAAGGCAGCAAGAAGAAGGACAAGAAGAAAGACAAAAGACACAACCATAGGGAAGAGGAGGAGAGTGACAGTTCAAAAGACGACTATGGTAAGTTCAAAATGCCCCAACCCACCAAGTACAAACGAGAGAGAGACGGTTTGGTTTTGAAGAAATGGAAGTATGTCAGGATCACCAAAAGAAAGGAAGGGAGGAGTGGCAACCATCTACTACTTAGAGGAAGACGTTGCTAGTTGATACATGCTACTGCTAGAACAGGAGCAAGGACGCACCATTTTTTCATGGGAAGAACTCCAAGAGGAACTTAAAGACTATTTCATCCCAAAGATAGAAAAATTCAAAGCTAGAGATGAATGGAGAAACCTCAAACAAACACAAGGGAAGATGAAGGAGTATGTCAGCACATATAGGCAACTCATGCTGCAACATGGACACTGACACTAAGCTACATGGATTCCTATTTGGCATGCAAGAATGGGCCAGAAGAGATGTCGAGAGATAGGAACCAACCAATTTAGTTGAGTCCATGAGGATGGATGAAAGATTAGTTGATCTAGAAGGGAGAAGGACAGCTCAAGGGAGTCAGACCAGATTCAACACCAACCTCACCAACAACTCTTGGACCCCGAGACCCAATACCCCTAGAGGCCCATTCCCAAAGGTGCAGGGTCAAATCTTAGGCATAACCCCGGCTGCATCACAATTTGCCTTAGTACCATAAGAGGAGAAGTTGGCCGATGGGCAAACAACCACTAAGGCTCAATATCACAAGGATTAGATTTTTCAAGTGCAGGGGACCAACTATCAAAATCAATGTGCCATGGATGGCACAACCTTATCAAGCGGGTCTAGAATAGTAGCCACTAGTGCATATGGAGGAGAGGATCCGCAACCCCCATGCATCCAGAAAATTCCCAGTGGAAGTGATGAGATCCTAGACCATCCAAGGGTGGGGACAATTAGTGCTTGTCCCCAATGCATGGCGGCCCGTGTAGCAACAGTCCAATACCTATGCCTCAAGGGCAAAGTGAGTGAAGGGGATCAAGCCATCATGGTAGACATAGGATTCACCCACAACTTCATCACCCCAGACTATGCAGCCAAACATGGGCTCAAATTGTCCAAGGCCCCATATGGGTTAACAGTAACCTTTGCCTCAACTTCTTAGTCATTCCCATGGATGATTTTGAAGTCATCTTAGGTCTGGAATTCTATGACAAGTATGTCATTGTAATGTTTGGGAAGGGAGTTAATGAGATGATGTTGGGCATGCAAGGAGAGGGCGTTAGAGTACCCTGTGAGAGAATGCAACTACCAAGTAGGACAATCAATCAAAGTGAAAATGAAGGAAAACAAGCCTAGAGTCTCATGCTAAATGGTAAAACTAGGTACTAACCAACCAAGAGCACCAACCCATGCACCACCTTACTAGGTTACCCATATTAGGCCTCACATCATGATCTGTAGTGCCAAACAAGTGAAGAAATTAGTAAAGCATGAGGACATAGTGTATTTATGTATGATTCGGCCCATTGAGCAAGAGGTCACCAAGAAGCCCAAACTCGAAGTTGGCAATCAAAAAGTGGAAGCAATACTTGAGGAGTTTTAGGATGTGATGCCAACATAACTACCAAAGGGCCTACCACCCAAAAGAGACATGGACCACAAGATCAAGCTCATCCTAGGGGCAATTCCACTGGCTAGAGCCCCTTATCGTATGAATCACACTAAATATGGAGTTACATGAATTGGAAGAGCAAGGTTTCATCCGACCTAGCAAATCCCCATTCAATGCCCCACTGTTGTTTGTCAAAAAGAAGGATGGGGGACTCTAACTATGTGTAGACTATAGGGCCCTTAATAAGATCACTATAGAGAACAAGTATCCCATGCCCTTACTTGAAGACCTCTTACACAAACTACAAGGAGACAAATACTTTAGTCAAATAGACCTTAAGTCAGGGTACCATCAGACTCGCATGACATAAGAAGATATTTCCAAAACAACCTTTCATACCCGATATCCCATGCCCTTAGTTGAAGATCTCTCAAACCAGACTACATGGAGCCAAATACTTCAGCTGAATAGACCTTAGGTCAGGGTACCATTGGATTTGCATGACAGAAGAAGATATTCCCAAAAAAAACCTTTCGTACCCAATATGGAAGCTTTGAATGGCTAGTCCTAGGCTTTGGATTGAGTAATAGGCCGGGTACCTTCTGTGGCCTAATGGATGGAGTCTTCCGGCCTGAAATAGATGTCTTCATCATTATCCACATAGATGATCTCCTAGTGTATAGTAAAACTCTAGACGAACAAAAAATACACTTACGCCTAGTTTTTGAGAAGCTAAGACAACACAAAGTGTATGCCAAGCCTTTAAAAATGCGAGTTTGCAGTAAAGGAATTAGAGTTCCTAGGGTTCATTGTAGGTGAGGCCACCATCAAAGTAGACCCCCAGAAGGTAAAAGCAATGTAGAATTGGCCTATGTTAAAGACCATGAGGAAATTTTGAGAATTCCTAGGCTTCACGGTGTTTTGTAGAAGATTCATCAAGGATTATAGCGTACTCACTGCGATACTATCCCACCTCACTAAAGGAGATAACAACTTCACATGGGGAAGCCAGAAGCATGTCGCTTTTGAGCTAATGAAGAAATGTATGAGTCAAACCCCTATCCTCAAAGTACCCAACTTCACAAAGCCCTTCGAGATCTCTACGGATGCATCAGATTATGGCATTGGGGGAGTACTTGTGCAAGATGGCCACCCTATAGCTTATGGATCCAAGAAGTTCACAGATGCGGAAACCAAATGGAGCACACATGAGAAGGAGATGCTAGCAATGATTCATTGCCTTAGAAAATAGAAGCATTATGTCCAAGACAAAGACACAATGGTCTTGTCTAGAATGAACTCTTTAAGACTCTGGAAACACAGTTGAGATTCTCATCCTCCTTCCACCCTGAGACAGATGGGAAAATAGAGAGAGTCAACCAAGGCATTGAAGACTGTCTTAGGAGCTACGCCCAGGTGGACCAAAAATTTTGGGCCTTGTACTTTGATCTGCTCGAGTTTCACTACAATATCTCAATCCACTCCGCCACAGGCTACACACCCTTTGAGTTAACTACGGGAAAAGAAGTCATCACACTTCTTGCCTTAGCATCAAGAGCTACCAAAGCTGAAGATCAAGATGCAGAAGAATTCTTGAAGAAATGGAGAAAACATAACGCACGAGCTAAGTAGAGTCTAGAACAGAGCAAAATCACCATGATAGAACAGACCAACAAGAAGCAAAAGGTAGTACTCTTTACCAAGGGAGACATGGTCCTCGTCAACTCCAAGCATATGTCCCTCTCAAAGAATATGAGCCCCAAATTCAATCACCACTACTATGGGCCTTACCGCATTACTCAAGTGCTGAATGAAGTAACATACAAGCTCGGCCTGCCAAAAAGCATTTGTGTCCATAATGCATTTCATGCTCGTCTTCTACGTAGGTTCTATCCTGACAACCAATGGGGGCGTCACATTCCACTGCTTCACTCCAATGGCCCCTTCGAAGTAGAAGCATTCCTTCGATGCCGAGAACACAAAGGGTACCTCGAGTACCTCACCAAGTGGAAAGGACACCCTCTCAAAGAAGCCACTTAGATTTCGGAAGCGGAGGCTCGTGAACGTGGCAATGACACCTTCGCCACCTGGCTCGAGGAGAATCCCAACAACTCTTCCAATGCCCCTTGAGTCACCACGGGACTTATCATAGGCCTAATAACACCTCCACTCCTCAAATGTAATTGAGTCGAGGGTGGACCCATATGGTAGCCAGAATAAACCAAAGCACCCAACTAGTCTTGATAGGCAGACACTGACCAGCTTGATAGGAAAAGATGTGTTAAGACCCCCAAGTCCTAGTGTAGCAGACACTGACTAATCTGATAGTAAAGGTTGCATTAAGACCCCGCTAATATATAGTCCTAGGCCGGTAGACACTAGCCAAGGTGTCATGAGGGTGTAATCTTGAGATGTGCCTATGCTATACCGTTTCTTTCATTGAATAATACAAGAGTATACCTTGCTCTCACATATTGTGTTACCTTTATATGCCGTGTTGAGTAAGTGAACGTATAGGTGCATCACGAGGAGGGAGGGGGGGTGTAACCATTAACCATTTAGCCTCCTGCTCCATTTGTTTTCTCTATTGCCACAACTCTCCACATTTGGGGCTTATATATTTTGTAGTGAAAGTCGTGTTGTGGAAGTGCGGGGCAAGGTCATTTTGTAGCAAAGGTTGTGTTTGTGGAAGTGTGGACAAGTACACACACACACACACACACACACACAGAGTGTGTGTGTGTGTGTGTGTACGTGCACATGTGGGGAGGGATAAAATGTACCACATGGCAAGGACAAGGGATTTTTTTGGTCGCCTAGGCAAGTGTCTCATAGCACACCCCAAAAACCTTCCATTAATAATAGTAAAAGTAACAAATTATGGCAACAAGGTGATAGCTTAGTAGTTTGAATGTGGGTTGAGTATCGTGGGTGTGAGAGTTCAAACCTTGGACTCCATATCGCCAATGGCACAAATCATTTTGCATTTAAACTTATCGCAATTTTGAAAAAGAAAAAGGTTTGAAATTGGAGAAATGCATATCTCTATATAAAAGTCACAAAGCATTTGCTTCTTACCAATACACCAAGAGAAAAGTCCTCTTCTCGTGGCAACGACGACCAACATATATATGAACAAAAGTACCTTGGATTAACCCTAGGGTAGGACCAATAGATGGGCACCTACAAAGAGGCAAGGCGCTCTTCCTCCATTCCATGCCTTTTTTTGAGACATCGTAACTAAAAGGAAATCCCCACTGAGCTTGTCCAAAACCCAAGAACCCCTATCTTTTTCTGAGACATAATAATCAAAGGGAAATCCTAGATGATGGCAATACTGATCCAAATACTACACGCCCTCTGACCCTTCTTCATCAGCTACTGTATGTTCATCAAAGTGACACTAATTAAAGCAGATTGTGTTTTGTTCGTTTAGAGGAGAGAGTGGGTCCAAATAGTAGGTAACCCTTGTCTTACAATCCTGCAGAATTTCAAAATGAGAGAGAGTTCCACTGAGCATAACATGAGAAGTTGCACCTTCAAACAAGGAGGGAACTTCAACCAATTAAGTCCCATCTGATCTTCTCAAGTGCTTTGTCACGATCAAGTTGAAGAAAAACTACATCCTGTCAACGCATCGCATTTAATAAGCATTGTAGCATTTAGAGCATTGTCTAGAATTGATCTTCCTTTCAGAGAGCCATATGGATGTCAATACAGATGTGGCTGCATTTGAGGAGCCCATCTATTAGCAGCAACCTCTGTAAAGACCCTATGAAGGGAGCCCATAAGAGATTTGAATCTACAAAAGCAAGCTTTACACAAGCTAATTCAGGAAAATTTCTGGTTCAAACTTTCTTCCACCAGCTAAGAATCCAATCAGCATTCCAAGAACTGATCCTCTGGAACTCAAGCTATGTCCTAGGATTCTCGACAGAACTCCACTGTTTCAAGCCGTTTAGCACTTTCTTTTCAAGCTTGGCGTTAACATATCTTGGGTGAATGTAATAGCTTGGAGAATGCCATAGACTTCTGTAAGTTGCAAAGTAGATCTGGCCTTCATCAACAACTCTTGAATGATCACATGCATCACACAACAGTGAGTGTAATTGGATCTGACTGAAAATTTATCCTACCATTCAAGACCCAGTGGCAAGCCACTTCTTGTGCTGATGGCTTTTGATGAGGCCTTCAAGAAGAATCTTGGTCTAAACGTCTTTCCTTATGACCTAGCTGCTAGGCAAGTTTGTTTAAAGATTCTTGGTTCACATGCTCCTCGTTTTCTGCATCCATACACTCAAAATTTTGGAATCATGATGAGCACACTAGGCAGCCCTCCACCCTGTTTCTTAAGAGCATTGGATTCTTCCCTTATGTTCATTAAATGCCCCCTCTTTTAACCCTTAACCTTGGACTCTTACCTTGTTTTCATTAGATGCCCCTTCTTTTACACCTTGTGTCACAAATTTGGGGACAAAATCTTTGAGCAGGGAGGGATTGTAATGGAGCATGAACATAAGTCTACAATAACATTGTGGACTCCAACTTTATAAAGATTCAGTATCTAAGACATGTCTCATTTTGTATCAAGATCTCTCTTGGAAAGTTTAGCTAAAGTTAGCCTCAGGACTTTGGACTTATTGTGGGGGCTCAACTACACCCCATGCATGTCAGTTAATCATCCCTATTAGCTAGATATATTTAGAGTTTAGTCCAGTACATCATGCCTTATTCTTCTCAAATAGTCCTTAACTAGATGTCCCTTGATTTGCTTGCTATCCATCAAAACTCCTCATACAAGCTCTTTCCAAGCTCCAAGTATTGAGTATAGGAAGATGGAGAAGAAGAAGAAGAAGAGGAGGAGAGGAGAATAGTCCAAATGCTCATCAATCGTCTCACTCCCTTACTCTCTTGCTTGGTGCTCAAAGAGAAGACTGTTCACAAAAGAGGTAGCCAGATTAATTTTGCTGAATTTCGCTTTAGCAAAGACAAAAGTTTCGATCCCTCCTGCATCCTGCACTTTTAAGTTATTATTTATATATTGACTTTCATCTCAGTCAAAGGTGACTTTCTTTCTGTTAGTCATCATGAATCAGATGTTTAATTGAGCCTCATTAAAGCCACTGGGCTTCCAAATATGCCATAGTCTGCAGTCCAAAAAGAAGGAACCTTCCCATCAGCACAGTGTGCAAGTCAGCCTAGCTCAACTGCTCACCAAGCTAGATCATTACAACTTACAAGTCTTTCATTCTGGAAGCTGACAAATTTAAGCTTGAGCCATGACAACAGCAGCATGCATCCTATCATTTATTGCCTCACTTTCCTGACTTCTCACACCCTGCATTACAACTGCAGCATAGATCTGTGAGAGCATCTGGAATGCAATATTTTCTGCATTTAAATTGAAGACATGTCTTACAGTGCGTACACCTAGTTCTACATCAACCCTACTTATACATGCACTTAGTAGTGCAGTAAATGAAATGGCAGTCAGTTCAACTGGCATGTTGTTTATCAAGTCTTCTGCCTCATTCAACTGGCCTGCTCTGCCGAGAAGGTCAATCACACAGCCATAATGATATTCATCTGGAACTATGCCGTAATCCGTCTCCATCAATGCAATAATCTTGCAACCAGCATCAAGAGAACCAGCATAACTGCATGCGGTAAGTACACTAGTAAGGGTGACCTTGTCTGGAGCAGGACCTTCTTGCTGCATTTGTTCCAGGAGTTGCAGAGCCTCCTTGCAAAGCCCATGCTGGGCATAGATTGTGATTATAGAATTCCAAGACACAAGATCCTTATCAAGCATATTGTGAAAAATGTCCTTTGCAGTTATTGCACAACCACACTTACCATAAAAATTGATCAGTGCGTTGCCTACATTTACATCAGATTCACAACCAATGTCACGCATGTAAGCATGTACACCCTTACCCATACTTAGGGCTGTTAGATTTGCACAAACTGTAATAATGCTTGCTAATGCCGCCATATTTGGAACAATCCCAGCAATTTTCATCTGCTCAAAAATATGGAGAGCTTCCTGGTCTTTACCATGTCTAGCATATGATGCAACCATAGTGCTCCATACAACCACATCTTGTCTGCGCAAATTTTCAAACATAAAATTTGCATCCTTTATGCCACCACAGGCCACATACATGTTAACCAGCCCTGAAACTAGCTCGTGCTCAAGTCCAAGTCCCACTATAAAAGTATGTATATACTTCCCAGTTCTTAGATAGAGCTCACTTGCAAAAGAAGAGAGGAGATATATGTAAGTCACTTTATCTGGTAAAATGCCTTCCTTCTGCATGTCACAGAGCAGTTGCCATGCCTCCCCACTTTCTTTATTTTCATGGTGAGCCAAAATCAGTGCATTCCATGAATCCACATCTGTGTTGCATATTATCTCAAATACCTTTTCAGCATCTTTCAAGCTGTGACATCTTCCATACATTTTAAGAATGGCATTCCAAACTCTGAGATCAGCCTCAAAATCACTAGCAACGAGGTGGTTGTGCAACCACTTGCCTGCAGATAGTGCAGTTTTGCCCATACATGTATTCAATATACTTACATATGTGATATGATCCAACCCCACAACATCCTGCATGTGCTCAAAGAGTTGAATGCTCTTATCATAAAGCCCATATTTGGCATAGGATGTGATCAAAGCTGTCCAGGATATAGCATCCTGGTTGTGCATTTCATCAAAAATTTGGTGAGCTTTCTGTAAACAACCACAGCTGCCATACAGGCTGATGAGGGCAGTTCCCAGTACTAGATCCACATCAAATTGCCTTGCTAATATGCCAGTGTGGACGCGTTTACCCTCAGCTAGCATCTGTTCATTTGCCAATGCATCCAAAACACAGGTATATGTGAACTTGTTTGACATGATTCCTTCATGCTGCATTTGGTTGAACATTTGCAAAGCCTGTTTCCACCCCTCATTCTGAACATGGACGGCAATCATGGCATTCCACATAACAGTATCCCGGTCTAAGGTTTCTGCAAAGATTCTTGATGCATCCTTATAGACACCGCACTTTCCATACATATTAAGGAGGGAAGTGGACAAGAGAAGATCTCCAATGGAAATAACAACCTCAACCTGGCTATGGGTTTGGCGGCCTTCTCTGACTGCAGCTTGATTAGCGCATGCATCAACCATTGATGCAAAAGTAACACTGTTTGGCAGCACTGCTTCCTGCTGCATTTGCTTAAAGCAATGTAGGGCAGCCTTGGACAGTCCCTGCTGCACATACAGTGCCATGATAGTGCTCCAAGTAACCACATCCCTCTCAGGCAATCTCTCAAACGTCTTCTGCACATTTTCCAATGAGCCACACTTGCCATACATGCCAATGAGTGCAGTCCCAAGCACGACATTGAGGCTAAAGGTGCACTCAGACAGCATGGCGTGCGCCTGCTTGCCACACTCCAAGGCCGTACATCGTGTGGACATTTCAGCGAAGTACGTGAATGTGACCTTGTTCGGAAGCACGCCTTCGATCTGCATTTGGTGGAAAACCTGCTTGGCATCTTCATACAGCTTTGCTTGGGTGTGTGCTCTGAGCAAGAAGTTCCAGAGGAGGACATTCTGGCGATTGTCACCGATGAACAACACCGCAGCGTCTGCAAGGGGGCCGCAGGTGCAGTAGAGGCGGATGAGGTGACTTGCAACAGCGGGATGGCTGTCGTGGCCATGCTCGACGATGTAATGGTGGAGGAGGCGACCGTGAGAGAGGGATCCAGTCTCCTGGCAGGACTGCAAGAGGGAAGTAGAGGAGGCCGGGTCAAGGGGATGATGATCACAAGCTACTGTTGCTTCTCTGCAGACCCAATTCTGTACTGGCGTTCCTTGTTGGTAGGCACAATTGGCTGCTGCAGTAGAGAAAATGCGATGCCGGTAGAGGAACGGAGATTTCAAGAAACCTATGCTGCTGCCAGAGCATTTAATGTACGACCAGAAGAACATCTATCAGCCCTGACACTGCCCATGTTCATTGTTGAATGAAAATCTCACTTAGAGCCTCTTCAAAGATGGAATAAGAGTCTGTTCTTTTAAAATTTGCCTTGACAAGAGCACACCAGTATTGCAGTTTTCTTTTTTGCATTGTTTGGTAAAAGTAGGCCACTTACCACAAATTCATTATCTCTATACTTTCAAAAAAGAATCACCTTGTCAATATACTATTGTAATAGCATATTCTCTAACTAGTAATGCTAATTATCTTTTTTAAAAACAAATGCCTTAGTGTTGCGGAATGCTAGGCCGCTGTCTCGAAGTGGCAAAGAGAAGTTACTTGCATGGCAACTTCGCTCAACAATCCATTTCTCATATTTCTCTCTCCTCTTTTTTCTCTTTGTTTATTTTTTTATTTTCTCTATCTCTCTCTCTTCCCCCCACATTCCTTACATCTAATTTTCTCTCTCTCTCTTCTCTACCTTCTATCTTAGTTTATTTTTTCTCCTCTCCTAGCTCTCTCTCTGTCTCATTTTTTTCTCTCCTCGCTTTTCTTCTCTCTCTCTTTCCTTTTATTCTCCCCCCTCTCTCCTCTTTTTTCCTTCTCTCTCCTTCTCTTTTTTCCTTCTTTTTTCTTCTTCTTCTCTCTCCATGTCCTCTTTTTTCCTTTTTTTTCCTTCTTCTTCCCTCTCTCTCTTCATTCACTTTTTTATTTGTTTCTTCTCTCTCTCTCCCCCTTTCTTCTCTCCACGCTCTCGCTCCCTCTCTCTCTCTCTCTCTCTCGTAAAGTATTTAAATTTTATCTCTTCCCTATTTATAATTATCTCTATTTATGTTTATACTCTCTCTCTCTCTCTCTCTCTCTCTCTCCTTTTTTCTCCTCCCCTTTCTCCTAATTTTCCTTTTTTCCTTCTCTTCCTCTCTCTTTTAAATTTTATCTTTTTCTTCTCTCCCTCTCTCTCTTTTAAATTTAATATTTTCTCTCTCTCTCTCTCTTCCCCCTCTCCTTCTTCTCTCTCCCTTCCTCTCTCTCTCAAAAATGTTTAAATTTAAAAAATACTTTTCTCTTTTCTCTTTTTTCCCGTCTCTCTTCCTCTTTTCCTCTTTCTTCTGAATCTTCTTCTCTCTCTCTCTTTTCTCTCTCTCCTCTTTTTTCCTTTTTTTTCTCTCTTTAAATTCTTTTATTTTTTCTTTCTTTTAAATTTTATATTTCCTCTCTCTATAATTCTCTCTTTTCTTCTTTTCTCTCTCCTTTTCTTCTCTCTGTCTCTCTCCCCCTCTCTCCTCTCTTTTCCTTTTTCTTTTCCTCTCTTTCTCTCTCTCTTAAATTGTATATTTCCTCTCTATAATTCTCTTTCTCTCCATTCCCCCTCTCTCTCCCTCCCTCTCCTCTTCTTTCTTTTTTGCTCTTTGTATATTTCTCTCTCTCTCTCTCTCTCTCTCCTTATTTTTATTTTCCTCTCTCTTTTTCTTTCAAGTTTTTTTCTGTCACTCTCTTTTCTCTCTATATATTTTATCTTCTCTCTTTATTTTTCTCTTTTCTCTCTTTCTCTTTCCCTCCCCCTATTTTCTCTCTCTTTCAAATTATATATTTCCTCTCTGTCTCTCTCTGTCTCTCTCTCTAAGTCAAAAACTATATAAAAAAGGTTTAATTTTAAAAAGACTATTCTCTTTTCCCTTTTCCCCCTCTCTCCATCTTTTTCTCTTTCTTCTTCTTTTTTTTATCCTTGTTCTTCTTCTTCTTCTTCTATCTCCCTCTCAAAGTGTGTGAAAAACTATGTCCAAAAAACTTTAAATTTAAAAAAATAAAATATTTAATTAAAAAGTTTAATCTAATTGAGAGAGAGAGAGAGAAAAAAAAAACCTAGGTCCTACACATGAGAGAGGAGGGGGGAGGAAGAGAAGAAAAATGTTTAATTTAAAAAAGACTATTCTCTTTTCTATTTCTCCCCCCTCCTCTCTTCGTCTTCTTCTTTTTATCCTTATATATATATATATATATATATATATATATATATATATATATATATATATATATCTCAAAGTGTGAAAAACTATGTTAAAAAAACTTTAAATTTAAAAAAAGTAAAAATGCTTACACTACAAGGGAATGGGGCAATAGCGACGCCGATTAGCGACGGCGGATATCGGCGTCGCTATTGGCGTCGCAATTGGCATCGCTATTTGCGTCGCATTTGCGACGCAAATAGCGACGCATATAGCGACGCCAATTGCGACGCCGCAGGGAAAAAAAGCGCGGCCGAAACCAGAGCGTCGTTTTCATTTTCTTTTCTTCGCCTTTTGAGAGCGAGAGCGAGGGAGAGAGCCAAGGCTTTGTGAGAGAAGAGGAGGAAGAGACTTGCTGCCGCCGCCGCCGCCACCGTCGTTGTTCGCGAAGGAGAGGAGGAGCCCTCGTTGCAAAGAGAAGCCGCCCACGCTCGCCATATCTCATTGGTGAGTCTCCCTCTCTCTTTCTTTTACTTGTTGAAGGTTTAAATCGTTCTCTTTTGTTTGTTTAGGAGAGGAAAAGAAAGAGAAGGAGAGGGAGAGGGAGAGAGAGGGAGAGAAAGAGAGGGAGAGGGAGAGAAAGAGAGTGAGAGTGCACTCTCTCTCTCTCCCTTTTGCTTGTTTAATGTTTAAATTACTTTCTTCTTTGCTTGTTTAGGAGAGGAAACGAGAGAGTAAGAGAGAAAGAGAGGGAGAGGGAGAGGGAGAGGGAGGGGGAGGAAATAGGAGAGGGAGAGAAAGAGAAAGAGAGGGAGAAGGAGGGAGAGTGCATTCTCTCTCTCCCTCCCTCTCCCTTTTGCTTGTTTAATGTTTGAATCACTTTATTTTTTGCTTGTTTAGGAGAGGAAATGAGAGAGAAAGAGAGTGAGAGGGAGAGGAAATGAGAGAGGGATAGAAAGAGAAAGAGAGGGAGAGTGCATTGTATCTCTCCCTCTCCCTTTTGCTTGGAGGATGTTTAAATCACTTTATTTTTTGCTTGTTTAGGAAATGAGAGAGATAGAGAGGGAGAGGGAGAAAAAGAGAGAGAGGGAGAGGGAGAGGGAGAGGGAGAGGGAGAGGGAGAGGGAGGGGGAGGGGAAGGAAATGAGAGAGGGAGAGAAAGAGGGAGGGGGAGCGAGAGGGAGCGAGGGAGAGGGAGAGGGAGAGGGAGAGGGAGAAAGAGGGAGAAAGAGGGAGGGAGAGGGAGAGGGAGGAGGAGGGAGGAAATGAGAGAGGGAGAGAAAGAGAACGAGAGGGTGAGGGAGAGGGTGAGAGAAAGAGAGTAAGAGAGGGAAAGGGAGAGAAAGAGAGGGAGAGGGAAGGGAAGGAAATTTAAGATAATATACGTATTGATAATGGTATGCAATGTGCTTTGCATACGGCCACGTACTTCATCAAAATTAACCCAAAATTATTGTTATAGAAGAAGAAACCCTTAAATTGAGTATAGGATAATTTCTCTCAGGTCTTATGACTATGAGTAGAATTGATTGAAATAAATTTTATTACTATAGTTATAAAATTTCATAGATGGTGCGCATTAATTTTAAAATGGATTACTTATACTCAAAGCCGAGATATAACAAAAAATTATCTACCGGGACAAACAAATCGTTGAGCATGATACAAGGCCGAGATATAACATCGGAAAATCTCTCGACTACTATATACAATGCAAGGTTTATGGTCAACTTGCAACTTGACGTACATCTCCATAAAGCTATCCATTTAAGCCTCGTTTGCTGTAATGTAGATAAGATGGCAAACAAAGAAGGTCCTATTGTTCAAGACCGCGAGTCGTATCTTAATCAGCGTGTCCCATGTCCTTGCTCTCAATGCAAGTTAGCAATTAGACGAAAACGCCGATTGTCTATAGAACACGTACGACGATTTGGCGAGTTTCAATCTGAGATCATTGATCAGGCGATTGCAGATTTTTAGCAAACGGTAATTTGAAGTTAGCATTTTTCATGCATTGTACTCTCAAGCTAATTGAAAACCATACACAATAAGATTGGGTCTTGTTGGCAAATTTTGTATCCAGGGGGGTGATGTCTCGACCCAAGGGGGAGTGCACCCTTTGCGGCCAATTAGAAGAGTTCGTGGATGTGCGATGGATGGATGGCAGGAGCCAATCGACCACTCGCAAGGCCCATCTATATCGTCAATGCCAGAGGAGACAGACAACCTTCCCGACTTGCCTACAATCTTGGAGCCTGAGATGGAGGCAATGATCGATGCATTGATTCCCATGGATGTTGAGACATCTGACCCGCTTAGAGAGGAAGCATCCATACCATTATATGATGGGTGCCGAGTATCTCGGTTGAAGACATTGCTTGCACTCTTAAGTGTGCAAGCAAAATACGGTTGGAGCGATACGAGTGTGACTGAGTTATTCAGGTACCTTGCACACAGACTTCATTGTTTTTTTTTTAAACAGTATTATTGCAAACATGGATGGATTTTTCAAGGTGTTTTATGATTTTTTAAGGTTATTGAAATATCATATATTGCCACCTGCAAACACCATGCCTGAGTCTCGTGATGATGCACGACATGTTTTACGGAAGCTTGGCATGGACTACAATAACATCCATGCATGTATCAACGACTGCATATTGTTTCGAGATGAATACGAGACTATGGAGACATGTCCAAAGTGTGGTGCTCACAGGTATCGACAGGACTTGCAAGGGCAGACCATCCCTCAAAAAGTCCTCAGACACTTTCCGCTCATCCCCCGCATAAACCACATGTTTCGCACGTCTGCCATGGCAAGCTTGACAACGTGGCATGTGCAGAATAGGTCTACGGATGGAGTGCAACGTCGGATCACCCGGAGATAGGGTCCAGCGGCTGGTAAAGCACCGCACATCTCGCGGTGTCCGGTGCGCCCCCGGCACATTGACTCTACCTTCCCAGGCTTTGCGCGAGAGCCAAGGAATCTTCGGCTCGGTCTCGCCATGGATGGTGTGAACCCATTCGGTCTGCGCTCGACTTCTTACAGTGTGTGGCCTATAGTGCTTGTCAACTACAACATTCCTCCATGGCTTTCTACGAAGAAAGGACATCTCATCCTTAGCTTGCTCGTCCCGGGCCGCTACAAAGTAAAAAATATGGACGTGTATCTTCGTCCATTAGTCGATGAGCTTAAGATTTTGTGGAAGGAGGGGGTCACGGTGCAAGATATGAGTAGGCGCGATGGTCGGCGGTCAGCCAACATTCGAGCCATTCTCATGTGGACGATGCATGACTTTCCGGGATTGGGAGAGTGCTCAGGTGAGCAGACCTTTGTTCACGCCGGTAATATCTATATTTTATTTCATTCAATCAAGTATTCACTAGGTCGTGGATCGCCTTGCAGGTCTCGTTACCTCAGGTTATCATGCATGTCCATTGTGTGGGCCACAGTTAGACTCCCGAAGGTCACAAACCATGAAGAAGATGGTATATCAAGGACACGCCGCTTTCTTGCCGGAGGATCATGAACTCAGGGAAGGTTTTCTTGGACGACCTCCAGCACGTATGAACGCTGCAAGCTGGTACGAGCTGAAAATGGTAAACTCGGAATCACATCCAAATGGAATGCAACGGTTCTCAGTTTTCTACGAGTTGCCATATTGGACCCACTTACAGGTCAACCACTTGTTGGATCCCATGCATATTTTCAAAAATGTGAGCAGCTTACTATGGGACCACATCACAGGAAAGAGAGACACTATAGGGTCACGAATGGATTTAAAGGAGGTAGGTAAGATGGAGGCGCTTTGGCCGCAGTCGAGTGCTGAAGGGGGAGTGCAGCTTCCTCGCGCTCCCTGGGTTTTGTCTACCAAAGAAGAGCGCATTGTGAAGTAAGTAATCAAGTCTATCCGCACTCCGACGGGTATGATGCGTTCTCTCAGGTCCGCATTTTCTAAAGATGACCAAATGTCTGGGCTAAAATCCCATGATTGGCATAAGATATGTCAGGTTTGTGAACAGAATGGATTTTAATTAGCGTGGACATTTTGAAATTTGAAAAGTGACCATTATTCTTAATGCTTTCTCATTTGTGGCAGTTTGTCCTACCGATCGCGATCGCGGGATGCCTAACTCCAGAAATTCGCGGGGCCATTTACAAGCTGTCGACTTTGGTGCAATGGATCTCACAGAAAGAGATTAAGATGTCCTCTATTGAATCCGCAAGGCGGGGAGCAGTTGAGACGGTCTGTCTCTTTGAGAAATACCTGCCCACTAGCATGCTCACGATACAAGTTCACCTTCTTGTGCATCTTGTGGACGAAGTGGAGATTGTTGGACCTGTCCATATGCGATGGATGTTCTTTGTCACAACTCTATAGAAACAGAATTTGTATCCTTTTTCATTAATTTGTCTATATAATGATTTATTAAATTTATTTCCTTTGCACTAATTAGATATAAAGAAAAGTGCATTGGAGCTGGCCATTGATGTGAGTGGTCACAGGTTATGGTGGACCCACGTGGTGGGTTAGAGAAAAGATAGTTCACACTTCCACCTATATGACCCAATTGGGCGCCTGTGACTAGAACTCACGCATATCAGGGTTAGACTCGCACACAAAAAGGATTGATGCCTTGAAGTGTGGGCTAGATCCACCAGAACAAACAGTTACAATCAACAAGATGGCATGATCATGAAATGCTTATATAATGTGCATGTGTGGGCTGAAAGCTTGAAATGCACATTTCTTTGCATAGGAAAGTCACATGAAGATTCGGATACCATTTTTGCGATGTACACGGAAAAAGCTTTCATATGACACCCATATTGTGGGGGTCCCTAAATTTTAGGAGATCCCTAAATTTTAGAAGATCCCTAAAATTTAGGAGCCTCGAATTAGCCTAAAAATGCTAGTCCTAAAAAATAGGGATGTCATTCTAAAAATAGTAAGTTCTGTACTCTGACTGTGCTTACTAAATTTGGTTGTTTCTATTCTTGACAGTATTCAACCCAAAAAGGAAGGCCATAGAGAAGAGACAAGTGTCAAGACACTTGTCACACAAGTTTCCAAGTGCCCCACCACTTGTCACATCTCATGACATGTGGCTGGACACTTGTCTTGTGCTACTCCACTTTCCCCTTTTGTACTAGC
Source organism: Lygodium microphyllum (assembly GCF_053477565.2). Classification (NCBI taxonomy): domain Eukaryota; kingdom Viridiplantae; phylum Streptophyta; class Polypodiopsida; order Schizaeales; family Lygodiaceae; genus Lygodium; species Lygodium microphyllum. The sequence continues at coordinate 62,609,932 of NC_141156.1, read as the reverse complement.
TCTCCCCTCTCCTTTAAATAAGAGCTCGTTTTTCTTCATTCATCATCATTTTTCTTTGCTGTAAACTCATGTACAGCACCCACAGATAGCCAGAAACTGGCCCCATCCATCCCCATCATCACCCCCCACTTCTCCATTATCAAATTCCTCCATATTTCCTCTTCTATCACTGTTTTTTTTTACAAGACAGCAAGCCTATAAATTCATTACAGCACCTCCTTCTCGAGCTCTTTCTTCCATTTTAGCTACAAGAAGCAAGCCCTATCCATGTACTGCTGATCAACGATGGAGAAAGGCTGAATTCCCCTTTTTCTTCTCTCATACTGTCAAGAAATCGGTTCTTATCATTGCATAATAGATAATGCATGTGTGTTTGTACATCTTTGCATGATCTTGTGAGAGTGAGAATTACTTCTTCTCACTCTCAGGTTGATTGTAACTGAGCTCTTCCCTAAGGGACTTGGGTTGAGCAGAAATACATTCCTTCGGGGGGGGTTTCCCATCTTCAACCCTCAATCTTGTCTCCATTACTTTTACATTTTCATGGCTGTAATTTTGTGAGGAATTTTCATTTTCAGCTTTAAGTGTTCATTCTCTTTTATATTAAATCTCGAAAACAAGAAAATATCATAATTGTTAAGTATACTACGTTGTTCGGGGCATTTACAGTGGTATCAGAGCTTTGGCTTGGTCCTCACCCCTAACACTGGTAGTGCTTACAACTATAAGTTTCTTTGTTTTCAGCCCTTGCATTGAGTGCTTGAGCATATTTTTTTTCTTTAGTCTCAATGGATCAATCGAGTGCTATCCTTCAAGCCATTCAAAGTCTTAGAGAGGAGAATCAGCAAATTCGTGAGCAACTTCTCAAACTAGAAAAAGTTGAGAATCCCAAAGAATTCAAGGAAAGAAGCCCATCTACTTCAAGGAGACAAAGCCATACCAATGAAAGGAGCCGATCAAGAAGTCCAACTACTTCTAAGAGGCAGTCCCATTCTACTTCAAGACAAAGAAAGAGATCGCGTCGAAGCTCATCCTCTTCTTCAAAGTCATCTGGCGCCTATTCTGATGGATCCTCTTCTAGTAATGAAGAGTCACACCCTTCTCGTGGAAGACCTCATCATCGTCAAAGGCGTCAACATTCTTCACCCTCGTCTCCATCTTCATTCCCATCAAGCACTTCATCATCTTCAACCTCAAGATCCGAGCATGGACGAAGGCATAAGAAGAAGAAGAAGACTAAGTCACTATCTCAACTTGAAAAGAAGATCAAGTTCAATATGTATGATGGTTCCCGAAATCCTGATCTTCTTCTGAAGTTTATTCATCAATTTCAAATTTTGTATGGTCGTGACAAGTATAAAGAAAAAGAAAAGATTAAGTTTGCAGCTTTACATTTAACCGACTTAGCCCATACTTGGTGGACGGGATTGGAATATGATCATGCTGCCCCAAAATCATGGCGGTCCTTTGTTCGCCTGATACAAAGCCAATTTCTTCCTGTTCATTTCAAAAGAGATGTAAAAATGGAATGGGATCGGCTTTGGCAAAGGAAAAATGAGTCACTTGGTGACTATACCAAGAGATTTTGGGAGCTACTTTTGAAGGTCCAACATTTCAAGAAGATTAGCAGTTCGAAAAAGCTTAGGAAGTTTCAAGGAGGTTTGCATTTTAAACTTCGTACTGCTCTTAATCATTATCATTGTTCTAGTCTCAGGGAACTCATTGACCATGCTGAGACATGGGAAATGGAGCACAATGGCAACAAATCATTCCAAAAGAATGATAAGAAGAGAGTAGCTGATGATGAGGAGTATTCAGCCCCAAATGAAGGACAAAAACAGTGGCAAAAGCAGCCATCAAATCAAAAGAAGATGAAGCCCTATGCACCTCCTTATGCTCCTCAATTTCGCTCCAATCTATACCCACAAGCAAAGCAATTTTCCGAAGAAGAAAAGCAACGCTTCATGAAAGAAGGGAAGTGCTTTAAATGTGGACAAACAGGCCACATAGCGAAGCAATGTCCAAACAAGGGACAAAGCAAGGTTTCTGACAACAAGCCTAAGTCGCCAGTGAAAATCAATGCTATCAGTGATGTAGTTGCAAACAAAACTCACACTCCAGAGACGCGCAAATTATTAAAAGCTTGGGGACAGTTGCAAGGTAAGCAAGCACTATTCTTGATAGATCTTGGGGCGAATGAAAATATCATTTCCTTGCAATTAGCTAAAGAGCTTGGATTAAAGAACGAAGAGATGGACAATCCGGCAGAAGTTCGCCAAGCTTTAAATGCTGATGAAGGTGACACAGTGAAGACTGTGATACCCTACATTGGCAAGCTCAAGTTTCAAATTCAAGCCTACAGTGATGAAGATACCTTCTGTATCGGAGACCTTGATGGTTGCGATGTGATTCTTGGCATGCCCTGGAATCATAGAGTAGATTCAACCATATTCTCTCAGAAAAAGAAGGTAGAACTCACCAACAAAGGCAAGAAGTACGAGATCCAAGCTGGAGTTTCTGGAGACACCATACCTATGGTAAGCCATATGCAAGTCTCTAGAGCAATTAAGGATTGTGTTCAATGTTGTCTGCTTTATGTCACTGATGTAAAAGATAATATGAATGCTGAAAACCAAGAGCGACTTCAGCTCTTGGAAAAGTATAAAGATTGTTTTTCGGAAGATCTTCCTTATCAGCTTCCCCCAGAAAGGCCAGAAGACCATCATATTGATATTATCCCGGGCAGTTCTCCTCCTAATATAGCACCATACCATGTGAGCCGTCCTCAACAAGAAGAAATCAGAAAGCAAGTCGAAGACCTACTCAACCGTGGGCTAATTAGGCCAAGTAGCTCACCATTTTGTTCACCGGTTCTTCTTGTTCAAAAGAAAGATGGCACATTCAGGATGTGCATTGATTATCGAGCCCTCAACAAAATCACTGTGAAGAATCGGTTTCCTATTCCCAGAATTGACGACATTTTGGATCGTCTAGGAGGCTCAAAGGTTTTCAGCCGCATTGATCTAAAGAGTGGTTATCATCAAATTAGGGTAATATCACAAGATGTACACAAAACTGCTTTCCGCACTTCATACGGTCTTTATGAATTCTTGGTGGTTCCTTTCGGATTAACCAATGCACCAGCCACCTTTAATCGAATGATGGAGCGCATCTTTAGAGAGCATCGACAATATGTCGATACTTTTTTTGATGATATTCTTGTCTTTAGCAAGAATGAAGAGGAGCATCATCAACACTTGGAAATTGTTCTACAATTACTACAACAAAATCAACTCTTGGTAAATGGTAAAAAGAGTGAATTTTTCATGCATAAAATAAATTACCTTGGGCATGTCATCTCTTCTGAAGGGATTCAGATGGATCCTGAAAAGATCAGGATAATCCAAGAATGGCCTCCTCTTCGTGATGTACATGAGGTGCGATCGTTTCTTGGCTTATGTTCTTATTACCGCCGCTTCATCAAGCATTTTGCACATATGGCTTCTCCACTTCATGACCTTACAAAGAAGAATATCTCTTTCCAATGGAAGGAAAAAGAGAAGGCAGCCTTCACAAGGCTGAAAACAGCTCTTACTTCTGGACCTGTTCTTATCATTCCAGATCTGGTAAAACCATTTGTGGTGGAAGCAGATGCTTGCGGTGATTGTATTGGTGCAGTGCTAAATCAAGAAGGCCATGCCGTAGCCTTTGAAAGCCGTCGTCTAAATGATGTGGAGAAAAGGTATGACATTTATGAAAAGGAGCTCTTAGCAGTGGTTCATGCTTTAAAGATATGGAAACATTATCTTTTAGGCAATGAATTCCTTATTAAAACCGATCATCAAAGCTTGAAGTATTTCAAGACTCAAAAGCATTTGCAGGAGAAACATGCAAGATGGGAAAATTTCTTGTCTATGTTTCATTTTCAAATTATGTACACTCCAGGGAAACAAAATGTAGTTGCTGATGCACTTTCTAGAGTGCCTCGCATTGCAACTATTACAGTGGCTCATCATGAAGATTTTCAAACGATGAAGAATACTTATGATGAAGATACTGATTTTGCAGCAATTTGGTCAAATTTACAGCAAGGAGGTTCTCATCCAGATTATTCCATCAAAGACGGTTACCTTCTCATGAACAATCGCCTTTGTGTCACTCTTCCTGTTCGACAAAAGGTGCTTAAAGAAAGTCATGAACCCCCTTATGCAGGGCATAGAGGGAGGGCAGCCACTCTAAGTGCAATTGAGCGCTACTTTTATTGGCCAACATTACGAAAAGATACACATAACTTCATTGAGGCTTGTCTGGTATGCCAAAAATCCAAATATGATAGGCAGAAGATTCCAGGATTGTTGCAACCTCTTCCAATACTCCAAATTCACAAGTAACTTTTGGCGTGCTTTATTTGAGAATTTGGGAACCACTTTAAAGTTCTCCTTAGCTTTTCATCCTCAAACTGACGGCCAAACAGAGGGAAAGCTCCAAATGAAATAGTACAGGGTAAAGTGATTCCTCCTCCAATTATTCGCACTAAAGATAAGATTTTTGCTGCCGATGAGTTTGCTTCAGATTTAAAAACTGCAATGGATCAAGTTCGAGCCACTATCAAAGTTGCCCAAG